>NC_091747.1:29845991-29995991 GCF_043380555.1 Nothobranchius furzeri | reverse complement strand
CTCCATTGGAACCTCAGCAGCTCCTACCAGGACTCTGGCAAGCCAATCACAGCTCTCTAGAGGGGTTTCAAACACATAAAGAGCTGTGATTGGTCCATAATGGTGGGCCAATCATAGTGCTCTATCTGCTTAGTGAACAAATCACAGAGCTTTATCCACTTTGTGGGCCAATCAGGGCACTCTATATGCCTGGTGGGTGGGATGATGCAACAGAGTGAAACAAGAGTAAGTCACATTCATTGTCCAGTGGAATGCGGAGATCATTTGAAAGACAACGGTAGAACCCGCCCCACAACCGAGAGCTGTCAATGGAGCATGGCCAGACTAAATAATACATTTATTTAGTCTGGCTTGCCAGGCTAGATATATATAAATATAATATCAGAATTACTATCAATTAAAAAATTAATTCTGTTTCATTTCATTGTATGATGGACTGAAAAGACACCCCTCTAAAAAAAATAAATTTACATAAACCATTTTTAGGGTGCCATCTGAGTGGGTGGGCCCTGGTTATAAGTGAGTGGGCCATAGCCACACCCCCGTTGCATTCATTTTTTATCTGTATGCCAACTCTAAATGTAAAGATTGACATATTTTAAAATCTGAACAAAAATGATAAAGACCTGAAAAGACGGGTCACCTGCTTGTGCGTACTCAGACGTCTCTATAGGAGCTTTCTGAGCTGAAGAGGATATGAGATTCTGGACTTTTTCCTCAGACTGGCTCATGGATGCGTCGCCACATTGGAGACAGGAACAAGCGCTGTTCAGCCTAAGTTTCATCATCAGGAACATTTTCTAAGTGACAAGTCTCTCTGAGCGACAGGGTTTGGAAAACACTCGCTTCAGTGGGAGGAATCTTCTCGCATGGCTCTGGTTCTGCTGCTGCCGGTGACTGACGCGCTCCAAGCCCCTCTCCACATCTTCAGCTGGTCCACCTTACAGCAAGCTGTGCGGAGCTCAGTGTCCAAATCAGATGTTTTGATGGGAATTTTTTCTTGATTGATTTAGCTACCTCTGCGATGTCCGTAACAATTAAAATGTCAGCGCATCTGCAGCCATGAGGTTTCTCCGTCAAAATAAACGATCAAATTTGGGAAATATCTGGTCAATAGGAACTGTCATTTTACTGCTTTGCATTCTTGTGAAGATTGTTGCAAAGAGAATCATTAAACTTGATTAACACCGTGCTGGATACCGGCCCTCCAGGCCTGGAACTGATTACTCCTGGTTTAGACTGTATGTGGATTTATTGAGTAGAATAGTTGGTGCATGTATGTTCCAGACACCAAGCAGATGTGTTATTGAATGTGGTGGGCCTCTTGTTTCAGTCATATGGAGAGCTGTCTTGTCCCTTTCTACTTTCTCGCTCCATTTTTCTGTTGGCTTCCAGTTTGAGCACCTAGGAAGAAGCAGCAGTAGGTGGTCATTACAGTTCAGTCACCAAAATAAACGGTCCTCCTCCTCACCGTCTCATCTCCAAACCTCTCAGTTGCTCCAGAACAGCTCCTTGTTTACTTTCAAAATCCTTCAAAGAAATAAATCTAACAAATGATGAAAGTCAAAAGGAACGTAAATAAAATGCACAAAATGAATGAGTAAAGCCAATGACCTCTTAGTAATGTCTCTCACGAAGAAATAACCATAAATTAAAGCTGCAAGCAGCGTCGTTCGGCCCTCGCAGCTCCACGCCGCTCCGGCCTGGCCAGCAGCCCGGGGCACCAGGGCACGTCCGCGGAACAGAAACGTCGACCACCTCGACACCATAAAACGCGATCACCTCGTCCGCACCTCACCCTGACTCAGCATCCCCTCTGAGCACACCATTATATTACACGTCTCACCACTAGGGCATACTCTATCTTTACGACTCTGGTGGTGTGATGACACAGACTACCTGTAATGCTTTTCTGACCACGTTTTTTGAAGTTATTGTAGGTTAAACTTATCTAGGGGGCACTAGAAAGCTTTCAGATCATGACAAATATGGGCATTTCACCATAAAACAATATACTTCCTGTAGTCAGGGGGCGGGACTTACGTGATGTCAGCTGTCCACATTGTCATTGTCTTCAGATGTGGTCAGTGATCACACAGACAAAGTTTGATATAGATCTGATCATGCACATGGGAGTTATTAAGTCAAGAAATGTAATGGCAAAAGGTCAAAGTTTGAAGCTTAGCCACGCCCACAGCTTAATACTTATTTAAAATCCGACGGTTGAATTTTTTCCTCTATGTCTTAAGAGTGTATAGCAGAAGTTTGAAGGTGATTGGTGAAAAGGGCAATGGAGCATCACTCTCCAAACAATGTGTGCGAAAACCACTAAATCGAGTACTTGGACCAAAATGGCCGACTTCCTGTGCGACTTTGCACTTGGCTCCAAGAGACTTTTTTGTAGGTCCTGAGACACCACATTAGTGTACCAAATTTCGTAATCCTCAGTCAAAGCATGGCTTGGGGCTGACAGTTTTAATGGTCCTAGGGGGCGCTATTTCAGAAAATAGGCCACGCCCACAAACTTAAGCTGACCATTTCTATTGGGGATCAGACTAGGATCACTCAGATCAAATTTCGAGGTGAAATCACGATAATTGAAGAAATGAGAGGCAAACGAATTTCCATGGCGTGATGGCGAATTTCGCCATGCTCCCAAAGCCCCGCCTTTTTTCAAAACCTACCAGTACAGGAGACCAAGTGACCTCAACTTGTCTGCTGCTATTTGGCAGAGATTCCTGGTGATTGGGTAAAAGGAGTCCAATAGGGAGCTGTGAAAAAAAGAGTGGCGTGGCGAAAGGTCAAAATTTGAGGCTTCGCCACGCCCACACCTTTATACTTATTTAAAATCCGACGGTTGAATTTTTTCCTCTATGTCTTAAGAGTATATAGCAGACGTCTGAAGGCGATTGGTGAAAAGGGCGACGGAGCATCACTCTCCAAACAACGTGTGTGAAAACCACTAAATCGCGCACTTGGACCAAAATGGCCGACTTCCTGTGCGACTTTGCACTTGGCTCCAAGAGACTTTTTTTGTTGGTCCTGAGACACCACATTAGTGTATCAAATTTCGTAATCCTCAGTCAAAGCATGGCTTGGGGCTGACAGTTTTAATGGTCCTAGGGGGCGCTAATTCAGAAAATAGGCCACGCCCACCGGATGTTCACATCAGATCTTTTGGGGGGCCGGACTAGGATCACCCACAAGAAGTTTCGTGACGATATCTTTAGAATTGACGAAATGGGAGGCAAACGTAAGGCCACGGCGGTACGCCTGACTTCGCCGCGCCGCCACAGCCCCGCCTTCTGCCGAAAACTCCCATAAAGTGACGCTAAGCAACCCCCACTTGTCTTGAGTTACCAGCTACAAATTTGTGGTGATTAAGTGAAATGGGGCAATTTGGGACCTTTCACAGTAAAACTTGACCTTTTTGGTCCTGAGGGGGCAGGGCTTGTGTGATGTCATCATCCGACCATTCAATTTACTTTGTGGGTTGATGACGAATGACCACAGAAAGTTTGGTAACGCTATTCCATTCATTTATGAAGTTATAGCAATTTAAATTTTTTTGGCGAGTAGTCAAACTTCGAGGCCTGGCCCCGCCCCTTCAGTATTTACGAAAAGTCAATTTTATTGTCTCATTTTGTTCGCCCACCTCTTCTGAGCAATTTTACATAATTTTTGAGACGATCGTGCAAAAAATGATCGAGCAATCCATTCAGAAACGGACCCTAAAAACGGCCAAAACGGCAAAAAATACGCCATTTCAACCCAAAATGGCCGACTTCCTGTTTGACATTGACCATGGTTGCAAGAGACTTTCTGTGCGGACTGATGAGTACTACAAGTGTACCAAATTTCATAACCGTACGATAAACTAAGCTTTATGGAGAGGGGTATTTTTCACCTTCTAGGGGGCGCTGTTCAGCCATTTTCTTTGCGATTTTTTTGTGACCTTTAAAGTATCAAATTTTTCACCAGGCTTGACAAGTTTGCAAAATATTGTGAGTTTTGGGGTATGTTAAGGTCCCCAAAAAGCCGTTCAAAGGGGCACGAGAATAATAAAAAAGAAAGAAAGAAATAAACAGAGCAAAACAAGAGGCCTTTGCAGCGCTTTCGCTGCTCGGGCCTAAATATGGTCAAAAGCTCCAAACAGTGGATTTTGTACGATATAGTGTTTGAAACATGTCTAGGTACCATCAACCTGATGCTCATCTAAATACAGCAACGTGTGTTCCGGGGTGAGCTATAAGAAGTGTGTGTGTGTGTGTGTGTGTGTGTGTGTGTGTGTGTGTGTGTTCACCTATGGCTGGCCTATATGGAAAAATTCCTATCATTATATTAATTTTCATACTGGTCAATAACTATACTGATCCTGATATACAGTGGGTACGGAAAGTATTCAGACCCCCGTCAACTTTTCAGTCATTGTTTTATTGCAGCCATTTGCTAATATCAATAAATTAATTTTTGTCCCCATTAATGTGCACACAGCACCTCACATTGACAGAAAAATTTATTCTCATTCTTCAGTGGTTTCTCCTCCTACTCCCTCCATAAGTGGTTTTTAGAAACACCATGGATATAACCCTGCTATTTTATGTCTAGATTCCACATCCACTAACTCCAGCTGTTTCTGTAGTTTCTGATTCCTCCACCTCACTCAGCATGGCTCTATTAAATACCCGCTCCGTTAACAACAAGTTCTTCCTGCTCAATGATTTAATCCTCTAAAAATGTGGATTTTCTGTTTCTGACTGACGTTTGGCAGCAAACATCTGATTATTCTGCTCTGATTGAACTCTGCCTGAGTGGTTATTCTTGTCTCAGCCAGCCCCGCGGTTCTGGTCGTGGTGGAGGCCTAGCTGTTGTTTTCAGAGACCATCTTCCATGTAGCTCTACAACATCTGCTCACATTGCTTCCTTTGAACTGCAGCTGATTAAAGTCGGGCATAAAGACCCGTTCTACTGTGCTGTGGTCTATCGTCCACCTGGTCCAAATAGTTCTTTCCTTCAGGAGTTTAGTGACTTTCTATCCTCCACTGTGAAGCTGTCCAGACTGGTGATTGTTGGTGACTTTAACATCCATGTTGATGATCCCTCTGATCACTTTGCTATGAATTTCTCCAGCCTTATGGACTCCTTCGGCTTTACCCAGCATGTTTCTGGCCCCACACACACCAGGGGGCACACTCTAGACCTTGTTTTTACCCTGAGTCTAAATGCTGACAGTGTTTGTCCTGAGGACGTTTATATTTCAGATCACCATTGTATTTTCTATAACTTGTCGGTTTCTGTGTCCCCACCTCCTGCTTGCCGTATGGTTAGTTCTCGTTTTCTTAATGAGAGCACAGCTAGCAATTTTTCTGCTGCTTTTGATCCACCCTGATCTTCTGATAACAACCCAGATTCCTTAACTTCTCAGTTTAACGAGCACTGCCTCTCCATTCTGGACAACATCTGTCCTGTCAGAACCAGATCAGTTCCTGCAGTGAACCCTACTCCCTGGTTTAATGACAGCCTTCGCAGCCTGAAGTGCCAATGCAGAAAAATTGAGCACTTGTGGAAGAAAACCCATCTCCACGTCCATCTGCTGCACCTGTCAGGATCTTCTGACATGCTTTAACTCTGCAGTCAGAGACGCTAGGGTTTCCTATTTCTCCAACCTGGTGTCCCAGAGCAAAGGGAACCCCAAGGTGCTGTTTAACACCATCAGCAGCATCGTCTCTCCTGCCTCTCCTACAGCCTCCATCCACTCTGTTGCAGACTGTGAGAACTTTATGTCTTTCTTTGAGGACAAAGTCAATAAGGTTAGATCTAGCATCTCTCCTTCAGCCTTATCGCTGCGTCTCCCGACTCCAACCAGGCCCATCATCCTAGATAGCTTTGCTCCTGTTTCTTTGCCTGAGTTAACCAAACTAGTTAACTCTATGAAGACCTCTGCATGCCCACTCCACATCTTACCCTCATCTTTGTTTAAAAGTGCTTTTCAGTCCATCGGTCCCAGCGTGCTTTCTATAATTAATGCTTCTCTGGTTTCTGGTCAGGTCCCTGCTTACTTTAAGAACTCTGTAATTCACCCGCTTCTTAAAAAACGAGTCTTGACGCCTCTCTCCATAGCAGCTTCAGACCCATCTCTAAACTTCCGTTCATCTCCAAGATCTTGGAAAAGGTTGTGGCTAAACAACTCACAGCTCTTCTTGATGAACATAACATCTATGATAGCTTCCAGTCAGGTTTTCGTAGAGGTCATTCTACTGAAACAGCTCCTCTTAGGGTCTCTAATGACTTCTGACTCACAGTGATGCAGGGGACTGTTCTGTTCTGGTCCAGCTGGACCTGACTGCAGCCTTTGACACTGTTGACCATCATCTGCTACTGGAGAGGCTGAGAGACTGGGTAGGCCTATCAGGAGATGCTCTGAAGTGGTTCTCCTCTTATATCTCTGAGCGCTCCTTTTCTGCGGCCGTCTCCAAGTTTAGGTCCTCCACCACCTCCCTTACCCATGGTGTCCAGCAAGGTTCTGTGCTGAAGCCTCTCTTCTTCCTCCTCTATCTGCTCTCTCTTCAGCACATCCTGAGCTCCTTTAAAGAAGTCTCCTACCATCTTTATGCAGATGACATCCAACTGTACATCTCCTTTAAGCCCCATGAGATGTCTAAGCTGCAGCTGTTACACACCTGCTTAGACTCTATCAAAACCTGGATGGCTGGGAGCTTTCTACAGCTGAATGAAGGTAAGACTGAGATCCTCATCTGTGCCCCAGACAAGCTGGTTCCCAAAGTCAGAGACTCTCTTGGTCAGCTTGCTTCTCACACCAAACCTTCTGTCAGGAATCTTGGCGTGACCTTTGACCCAGCTCTCATCCTGGATTCTCATGTCAGTTCTCTCTTCTTCCATCTCAGGAACGTTGCTAAGCTGAGTCCCATTCTGTCCCACTCTGAACTTGAGGAAGTTATCCACACCTTCATTTCCTCACGCTTAGACTACTGCAACTCTCTATTCACGTGTCTGAGCAGAACCAGAATGCCTGTGCTCGGCTTCTGACCAGTCAAATTCAGGGTTCATTGCAAGATCCTGGTTCTGGTCTACAGGGCCTTACATGGATAAGCACCATCTTACATTGGTGATCTTCTCAGTCCCTACACCCCCAGCAGGTCCCAGAGGTCCAGTGACCAAAGCCTACTGGTTGTGCAGCACCAGGCTAAAGACCAAAGGTGACAGATCATCTGCTGCTGTGGCCCCCAGAGTCTGGACCTCTCTCCCCCTGAGCCTGAGACCAGTGGTCTCCTTTAAAAAGAAAAGTCTCACTTGTTCAGGCTGGCTTTTGCATGAACCTCGTCACCATTCTTTCCTCATTCTGCTCTTTCTACTTATGCCGCCTTTCCTCGTGATCCACTGATTTCCCTCTTTCCTATTCATTTTCTCTTTCCCTTCCCTGACATTATTATTTTTTAAATCACAATTTCAATTTTTTCTCTCATTTAAAATATGTTTTTAATCATTTTTTCAAATCTTTTCTATACCTTTCTTTTTTTGTGTGAAGCGCCTTGTGATTTGTTCCTTGAGAGGCACCATGTAAAAGATCGGTTTATTTCTTTCTATATAAGACCGTACAGCTCACAGTGCATGTCAGGTCTAACCCTTACATGCACTGTCAGTGTCAACGGTGTCAGCTTAGGGCCCTGGAGGTGATGAACCCGGGGCTTGTCTGGAGGGTGAGAAACTTAGGGGACTGTTGAGTAGTGGTGGGTTGCCGGTAGTTTGCCGATGGTGAAACAAATACTCAGAAAATAATTAATAAAAAAGAAAGACATTAAAAATTAGAAGCTGCTTCAGCTGGATGGATAAAGAAAACAAAAAACAAAACTATAGCTATAATTATATTTATTATATTTTAGATATATTTTCCACATTCATAACATAATCAAACAATATCTCTTGAAAATGTATGGGACTGATCTTTACAGCTGATCAATGTTTCTCCATAAACCCTTTTTTCCCCAAAGTATTTAAATACTGTAGACTATTTTCTTTTTGTTCGGTTGTGTGAGTGGCAACTAGGCATGAATGATTAATTGCATTTGCAATTAAATTGCGATGTGACAAAATTAGCTTTTCTATTCGCAAAGGCTGCTATTTGACTGGCAGCGAGTGGTTAGAACAATGCTAATATACATGGAAAAACCACAGGGATGCTAATGCGAATATTGCTGATTAAATTCTTACAAATTATGAATTAGGAACGTGCCAAATGATTACATTTGGAGTCTAATAAAAAGTAAAAATATGCCATCAGTCAAATGAGTTTCAAGGGATGCTCCTGGCTGTAAAGTATTGCATCTTCAAATACAAACTGTTGTCTTTACTTGTGAGTGTTTATGTATACGTAGACAAGTAAACTTGTAGATAAATACTGTATGTAGATACAGAAACTTGTTTATGTTCAGTACAAGTTACATATGTTTTTTTTTTTGGGCTTCCGTTAGTTGAAAAATATGAGAAAAGCCCCTTGAGAAAATTATCGTGAAATAAATCACAATATTGAAGAAAGAAATCGCAATTAGATTACTTTCCAGAATCGTTCAGCCCTAGTGACAACCATGTGTGTGTGTGTGTATGTTCTTAAAGCATGTTTATTATCTACATTACCACTTGGCCTCAATTTATTCTTTACGCTCTCAGATGTTTATTCATTGAAAGTGAGACCCTAGACAAAGGCATTCCTGTCTAGTCTGAGACGTTGTGTCTCTCTGGTCACACAAGAGACTGTGTACTAGGTTAAATTAAAAAAAAATTACTGAATAAATAAAATCTAAATTAATGAAAAAATCATCTTAAATAATCAAGATTTCAATTGCAGTCATAATAATTGTGATTACAAATTTTGGCATAAACAAGCAGCCCTAGGTACAAGTGACCAACATTTTCTCCACAGGGTACCGGGTGGACACTGCGACTGTTTCACTCATAGTGTTCAGCTCAACTTCCTGCAGAGCAAATCTCACGAGTCATGCTCACACTGTACGACCCAGGTCTCGAATGCGACCTGACTGCTCACGCTGTTTGTCTGGTAGCAACATGTCGGACCTACAAGAGAATGTCACTTGTGTGTTTCACCATTTGGGGCTTGGTTGTGGGAGTGGATTAACACCAGCACAGGTGGATTCTTCACCTGCCTGCCTCTCACCTACAAATGACAGAATAGTGACTAGAGCTGCAGCGAGGGACACTACACCCTTCTACTCCATTGATTTCCCTCTTTCCTTTTCATTTTCTCTCTCCCTTTCCTTACAATTTTTATTTTCTACTTTTTAGCATGTTTTTAATCGTTTTCAACATTTTTATATACTTTAATTTTTGCTTTTTTGAAGCGCCTCGTGATTTTTATCTTTAGAGGTGCTATATAAAATATCTTCTTCTACTCATTGTTTAGAGTCCAACATTTCTACACCCGTGTGCTCCTCTTTGCCTGGCTAGGCCATACAGATTTCCACAGCTGCCCATTGGACAGGCATGGTGGTATTTTAGCAGTGGAGTTGTGGTGTGAGCAGCTGTGGTTGGCCACCCTATCCCTCCCAACCCGCCCTGTTCTGGTGTGGGGGTGGGGGAACTTCTCCAGTGTGGCTTCTCTGTGACAAACGAAGCAGCAGCCTGGGACAGCAGGGCTGATGTTGTGTAAGATATCCGGCCTCGGGGGGATGTGATAGATACCGTGGGCCGTGTCTCACCCATGGCTTTGCTATCAAAGTGTGTGTGTGTGTGCTCCCCCCAAGCATCAGTACCAAGGAGCTGCATGTGACAGGTCAGTGTCATCGGTTTGGGCCAGTAGCAGTTCCTCTCTGCTCTGCCGTTCCTTTCCTTCCCTCCTTTTCGTGTGGTCATGTGCACACTCTTCTCTGCTGCCTGGCTCTCTGTATGAACCTACACAATAACATATTATTGGATGGATCAGGTAGACCTGTGGAGACTTTGACTGATTTGATAGAAGAGGCTTGTGTACAGGTAAGAACATTTAAAGGCTTTTTCCACTTGGATTGGTTTGGCCAGGTACCTCATCCATTCCTCCCCCTTCCCTCCACCTCACTGGCTCTCGCTGTTCCTGATACTTCCCCACAGTAAGTAGTCAGACCTAATACAGGCAGGAATGTCCAGTCACCTGCCTCTAAAATGCAACAGGCCTGTGTTATACTAGCCTAATATAGACATGCAGCAGCAGCCTGCTCGGAGAACACCTCACTGTCCTGTTCTCCAGATGTTTACCCTGCACCGTGGAATTTTCTTCTGTTTCTCCATCTTCTGCTTCCTCACATCAGAAACCAGCTGGGTGGTTCTGGCGCTGACTCACCGTCAACAGGAAGTGCTGCACACATCACATCTAAGAATCCTCTTTCTAGACCTTGAGACCAGTTTGCCAAACCAATTTAATCACTTCAGGCATTTGGTCAGAAGGCTTCTGGGTAATATGTCTCCAGGCTGGCCAGGTAACATGTTTGGGTCCTGCTGGTGGACGTGTTGGCGGTACTTCCTCTGGATAATCAGCTGACTACAGGGACCAGAACCATGTTTTGTTTTCATTGCACCACCATCAGGATCTGTGCTCATGGATGCTCTCACATCCAGAGGGTGCCACACCATCACCCTGATTCTAGTCTATGACTACCTCTGTAACAGACCAAGGATTTAGGCCTTTAAACCAGATTAAATGTTCCTGTAAAACAGGGAAATAACGAGACAGACAACCATTGATGCTCTTCGATGCCATGCCTCTGCCATTTTAATGAAATCACATGTATTTTTGAGATACGGCATAAGAACTGTCCTTCATAAGCAAATATATATTAAACGTTTGTGTGCTGTGACCACAAAATCACCTACATATGTCCTGTTACCCTTTTACATGGCACAAGTCACAGTATATGAATATTTTCGGGACTTCTGACCTATTTAACTTGCCTTTTACCTCAAACAGCGCTTGGTATAAAAACCCATCTAGTTCAAAGGAATGAGAGTAACAGGCTTAGCTTTAGCTTTAAACACGTTCAATACATTTTCAAAACCCAGAAAAGCATTAAACTAACATTTTCAGAACCAGTAAACACACATTACTCACAGCAACATTCTTACACGACGTCAGGATACAAAGCAGCTTATTTAACCCAAAACTGTTTAAAATAAGTATAAAATGAATTAAAAATAGTGGCCGCAGCATCACCCTGACTAGCTTTTTCAGTCTTTTAGCTTTACATACAACAAATTACAGAGTTTACCAACTGGTTTATACATCCACATCTAGCTGTGTTTTATTTATAATATTAAACCATTTTTGTAGTTTTTACGTACATTCAACAAAAATATAAACGCAACACCTTTGTTTCTGCTCCGATTTTTCATGAGATGGACTTAAAGATCTAAAATTCCTTCCAGATACACAGTATTACCATTTCTCTCAAACATTGTTCACAAATCAGTCTAAATGTGTGATAGTGAGCACCTGTGCTTTGCTGAGATAATCCATCCCACCTCACAGGTGTGCCACATCAAGATGCTGATCTGACATCATGAGTAGTGCACAGGTGTACCTTATACTGCCCACAATAAAAGGCCACCCTGGAATGTGCAGTTTTTTGCTTTGTTAGGGGTCTGGGGTCTCAGAACTGGTCAGTATCTGGTGTGACCACCATTTGCCTCATGCAGTGCAACACATCTTCTTCGCATAGAGTTTATCAGATTGTCAATTGTGGCCTGTGGAATGTTGGTCCACTCCTCTTCAATGGCTGTGTGAAGTTGTTGGATATTAGTGGGAACTGGTACACGCTGTCGCATACGCCGGTCAAGCACATCCCAAACATGCTCAACGGGTGACATGTCCGGTGAGTATGCTGGCCATGCAAGAACTGGGACATTTTCAGCTTCCAAGAATTGTGTACAGATCCTTGCAACATGGGGCCATGCATCATCTTGCTGAAACATGAGGTGATGTTCATGGATGTACAGCACAACAATGGGCCTCAGGATCTCATCACGGTATCTCTGTGCATTCAAAATGCCATCAATAAAATGCACCTGTGTTCTTCGTCCGTAACAGATGCCTGCCCATACCATAACCCCACCACCACCATGGTTCACTCGATCCACAACATTGACATCAGCAAAGCGCTCACCCACACGACACCACACACGCTGTCTGCCATCTGCCCTGAACAATGTAAACCGAGATTCATCCGTGAAGAGAACACCTCTCCAACGTGCCAGACGCCATCGAATGTGAGCATTTGCCCACTCAAGTCATGGATAAAGGAAGCCATAGAGATAAGGAGACGTGGATGTGGGACCATGAACAGAGACGATGGGGTTTACACATTGGATCGTGCATGGGGCTGCATCATCAGAGAGAGGAGAGCGGGCAGCAGAGGGTGACAACATCCTCTGCTGCCCGCGGATAAACGGAGTAGGAAGTGACGCCACCATCAGCGTCAGCTCTGAGGAAGTTCACAGCCGCGAACGAAACTTTCAGCAGCAAGGTAAAAGGAAACCTTTTCAGTGTTTTAAAAAAGAACCAACAATGCTGTTAGAAAAGCAACACAGTAAGAATATACCAAAAAACATTGGGTCCTCCCCCTTCCCGGACATTCCCCTCCCCTGAGATGGACCAGAAGTATTCTTGCCAGTACAGAAAGAATCAAGGTCCACCCAAGGCCCTCGAGCCATGGCCAATCACCGCCGCATCCTCTTGCCATCTTGCTGGCAGCACACAAGCCAGGACCTAATCCCCAGCCCAGCTCAGATCCCCACCCGGGGATGACTACCCCCACACCCCTAGCCACCATGCCCTCGCCCAGACCCACCCAGGGATGATACAGCTATCGGGCAGCGACCTGTGGCCACCGTCATGATCTTGTAGGGCCTCACACACGGCCACCAGGAGTCCACCCACTGAGGCCACCCAAGAACCACCAGAGTGGGGCAGCACCCCCAGTAAACCCACCCCCAGAGAACCTCGGGATACTCCAAACTTGTTTGTCATAAACATGGAGACTGATGCGGAGTTCGCTGCGGCTCTTTCCTCTGGTCTAAATGACTTGAATGCCTTTAAAACACCAAGTAGAAGCGCTAAAAGCCTTCCTTCTAAAGAAAGATGTTTACGCTGTCGCCAGACGCCATTTTTTACTACAGCTAAAAAACTACAGTGGTACAGTCGGCGTTTCTGTCTTTTTTCTGATTGGTTATTTTTGAGCTTCCTAGTCCTGCCCCTCATGTGTCTCTCTGGCTGAGTTACCAGACTCTTTCTCTGTGCAGAATTAAACAGGACGAGTCTGGCAGGCCAGGCTACCAGAGCTGTAACTGTGTTCATACTCAACTAAAGATATGGACTGAGGTGCTATTTATACTGCAGGCCTTCTGCTTTCTTCCATCCCAGTCAGATGAGTAAGAGTCACTTGATGTTGCTTAAGGTAGCCTGTGCTGGGAAGTGGGACAAGCAAATTGGTTGCTCTGACTTTTCCAGACATGGTGGAAAGCCTCTAGAACCCTCTGTCTGGTTGTGTGGAGATACTTTTCACGATCTGAGTACAAACCCAGCAGAAACGTTCTCTAATGGGTGTGGAACATTTGAAACAGCTAACCACGATAATGTCGTTTTCTTAGTGTCGACCTTCCTGACTCCTCAGGAGGAAGGCTTTTGTTTACCTCTGCACAGAATCAGGCGCCTCACTTTGAGACAGCATACAGGTTTTGTGTGGCAGCTCTGTGTTCATCTGGTTACTGTTGGGTTTTTTGTAGTGGTTGGCTTCCTTGAACCACAAGGGCAGACTCAGTGACGGCAGATTCTGTCTTCTTTGAGGATGCCTGTGGTAGTTTTACCGCCGTCTGCCTGGCCCTGAGCTCAGAATGAGATAAGTGGTGTACCTCAGTTAGGGAGTCTAAATATAGAGACAGAGGAAAGGCACGAGGGCAAACAGGAGCTGCTGTTGCTGCGCCCAACCACCAGCTGAATGAAAGGGAGAGCAGGGAGGAGGCACCCTTTGATCTGTCTCTCTAAGAGCCAAAATTACAGAAAAGTGTATGGATTTGACATTCCAGACGTATTTCCTACAGATCTGCGACAGGTCACAGGTTATACGTCTTTTATTGGACTTGTTTGTTCCGTCTCTCACGCCTCAAGGCTCCAAAATCTAAAAGATGGTCTGCTCTCATCTGGGATGTCCCAGCATGAGGCCTCCAAGATCCATCATACAGGTCAGGAGCCAGTATGTTTACCTGACTGGTGAAGCGAGGCAGAGTCACTAATGTTAAGCTCTGTCAGGGATATGCTGTGTTTGGGTCAGGGTTGGGACATCCTTCCTAACACAGAAATGCTGGAAGTTCTTTGTGACCAACCATGCCAGCCACTCACTCCTGTACTGGTAACTAATACAGGCTGACAGGTGGCATAACACACACACACACACACACACACACACACACACACACACACACACACACACACACACACACACACTCACACACACACACACACACACGCGCGCGTCCCTGCTGGAGCCCTATTAGTATTCGCACAGGTGTTCTCATCGCTCCGCCCCTCCCTCTCACCTCACATCCTCAGCTGTAACTACTTACCGGTGCATCAACAAACACCAACCTGTATTTCTTGTGCAGTGGCCAACTACAGCAGCGTGGTGGAGCCGGGCTCAGACTCAGACGATGAAGACAAGCTACACATTGTGGAGGAGGACGGCAGCCTGGCGGATGCAGCTGAATGTGACAGCACGCTGCCAGACGATGAGCTCCCGAGCGGGCACAGCTGGGATCTAGGTGAGACATCAGCAGCAGCCGCGCCGAGGTGTTGGTGTTTAAACAGTAGTTATGTTTCATGCTTTTATGCCACAATGAAAATAAAATGTATTTTAAATGAGTTATCATCGGTTATTTTATGTTTTTAATTAAACTAAACATCTAATCATAGAGCTACGGATCAAAGCTGCCTTGTGTTTAGTTCTGATCCCAGCTGGAGAGGTGAAGTGTGACTTCAGCCCTGACACGTCTCATTGTGAAACACCGAGCACGAGGAAGTGCTCCTCCATGCAGAGGGCTGCAGACTATAGCAGGAAGCTTGGGATTAAATGGAGACAATGCCAACGCTAGGAAAGACCTTCACACACAGAATCGCCCCCGCAGCCGTAGTGCTGACGGACAGTTTTACAACTCCAGTGGACTGGGTCAGGCCTAGGCATCGGTGGAGGCTCCCTACCACAGGAAGGGCTGAAGCCACACTTGTCCTGTTCTAGAACAATTGTGAGTGCTGAAAGATGTTGGTGTTTGAACCCAGGCTCAAGGCCTGAGGACTGTTGCTTAAAGGCTCTAGGTGCAAAGGCACAGCCGGGTGCAGCACCTTTAGCAGTTGGACTGGAGCTGGATGGCTCATTTATCAAGAGAACATGAAAACGTGGAGTGGTTTGTTTGACCTGGAGTTTGGTTGTTCTGGCACCACTGAGCAGACACTCCTCCTTCATCACCCTGCTCCTCCTCCCTCTAACAGAGGGAAAGGAGGAGGAGGAGATGTACAATCCACGCATCAGGTGAGCAGCTCAGGTCTACGTGGAGCAGGAGGAACGTGTGTTTATTACTGGGGGACTCTGTTCAGCTTGTTTGAACTAATTATTCGTTAAAATCAATAGAAATGTAATGGTATTAAATGCTTATTTATTATTATTTTAAAAACAGAAGTGAGGGAAAAATAAATCATGTGACCTCGGGCTGCAGCAGTGATTCATTTTATTTCCTACTTGAGTAAAAGAAAGAAAGCCAGTAGTCTTTGTTCAGGAAGACAGCGCAGTGGTGGCCACTGCAGGGGAAACGAAGACGAGGCTTCTTTCCATCCATCCATCGTCTGAACCCGCTTGTCCATGTGGGGCCGCGGGGGGGCTGGGCCCCCATCTCCAGCGGTCAACGGGCAATCAGGCGGGGTACACTGTGGACAGAGAGCCAGTCCACCGCAGGGCAACACAGAGACACACACACACACACACACACACACACACACACACACACACACACACACACACACACACACACACACACACCTAAGGACAATTTAGACAGTCCAATCAACCTAACAGTCATGTTTCTGGACTGTGGGAGGAAGCCGGAGAGAACCCATGCATGCACAGGGAGAACATGCAAACTCCATGCAGAAAGACCCCAGGCCGGGAAGCGAACCCAGGACCTTCTTGCTGCAAGGCAACAGCTCTAACCACTGCGTCACTGCGCAGCCCGACGAGGCTTCGTTTTAACACTTTAACCGTGTTTAATACGGGTCGTTTATACATCGGTCTAACAAGAACAAATACAAGAAAAATCTTTTCCAACAAACTTATGAGCTGCGCTTCCATAAAAATCCATGACTGGATTTCTTCTGTGTTCAGTCCGTGCACGATTACGTGTCACACGCACATATGAATTTAGAAAATTATACAAATCACCCAACCCTAGCAGAGACGTTCATGAGCATGGTTGGTGTTGAACTTTTATCATTTTAGGGAAAAGGTGGAGAGAATGATGACTGGGGGAGACCAAGGCTCCCTCACATGTTAAATCCAGCTGGAAGCAGCTGGTGTGACAAGCTGCACAGGAAAGGCCATCGTCCAGTCCTGAGGTAGGAACAAAAGGTCTCCCAGCATTGTGAAATGTTGTCTTCTGTCCGTGGGAGAACCTCTTGACCAATGAGGATACCCAACGTCTGGACGCACAGAGGTCAGGGGTCATGGCATATGACCCCTGACCTCTGTCTGACCCATGGCGTAAACTTATCAGGAGGTGCCGCTGTGTCATACGGCAGAGAAACTGCAGTTGTGTTTGGGTGTTCAGAGCTCACAAGGCTCTTTAACCCATCTTCCACGTGTGCAGCCGTGCATCACATTCCTGCGTCAGCACATAAAGGTTTCATGTCAGGGGAGCAGCCTGATAACACAGAGCCACCTCAGCAAGGCTGGAAGCCCTCCCGGCCTTCCTCTGTACTGGAAAAACAGCCGAGTGAGACAAACAGCAGGAGTGAAAACAACATCACGTCGTGTCTTTACACCACAGAGCGCCGCTCGGGTTTGTAGCCTTGAGCGGAGCTGCTGGGCTGCTGCAGCCTGGTCAGCACTTCCTGTCAGGAGTTTTCATCGCTCCGCATGTCAGCCGCAAATAATTATTTCAAATGACCAATTTGATGTTACAGTAGACAGAATGACCTACTTACCATTTTTCTCGATTGCTTAAGCATTATAATCAATCTTTTAAACCGTAAAGCGATTTTTCCCAACATGCACACCCATTTCCCTGAACCACACGCACTATTCGCTGCTTCAACACCAGTCAGATTTGGTGAACTGTTACTGTCAAACTACACACAAATCCCTACATTTTTCAGTGCTGACACCATGTGGTTCATGTAGAAAACACTAGCAGTCCGTTGCTGGGTTTCACATGACGTTGCGTCCATGTCACCAAATGCAGATGGGGTACGGAAGTGGCCGGCGCTGGACAGAGCCCTCTTTACTCTGTTGACTGAAGTCCGCACAGCTTGAGCTCAACTAGCACACAATTAAAGCCTGCCGCACACGAGAGCAGTCTGCTGAGCCATGTGCGTCTGATTTTCACAGAGTTTCCCACCTCACAAGACGCTGAGGTGAATATCTGACCAGTTAGATATTTTCCACCTCACGGGGGGTAGAAACTCGTCGTGTGCGCACTCCTGAGCTGAAATATTCTAGTGGCCAATCAAAGCGTCTTCTCTGATCACATGATTCCAAGATGGCAGTCCCCTGTCTGCATGTCAGGAAACAAACAAAACGGAGACAGAGCTGGAAACGGAGGAAATGCCTCGACTTTTGTTGTTGATGAAGCGTCGCCACCACCGGCATTTCAAGGTTAGGAAAGTAAGTGTACGGTGGCTGGAAAGAAGGGCCAGGCAAGGAGTTTATGCCAGTTTACTCCAAGTGGTGCGCCTGGAAGACCCAGAATCCTTCCGTCAGTACCGCCGCCCAGATCCTTCGAGAGGGTAATGGAAACAGTGGGCCCATCGATCTGCGGAAACCTGTGTGGAGGAGATGACACCAGGATGGAGGAGGAAGTGAAAGAGGAGGAGGTGTTCAAGGACACCAGGGTGGAGGGGATGGAGGAGAAGGAGGTCTTTGACACCAAGGTGGAGGAGGAAGTCTAATGGGCCATTCCCATCTGTACCTGGTCGGCCCTGCCCGGATAGCTCCAGTCGGCCCCAGCCTGGCCCAGTTGATTCCACACATCCTTGCTTAGGTATGCAAGGAATGCAGTCACAGACATTGAGTGTGTTTACATGCAGCCAGTAACCCTTTTGAAACCCGAATATTCACAATAACCCGGTTCCGCAGGTCCTTGTAAACACTGCCAAAAACCCGGATATGCTCATAACTGGGTTTTTAAAAACCCGGTTACTACACCTGGGGTAACCCTTTTCTAACCCGAATGTTTGGTCGTGTAAACACATATCGGGATATCCCCATCAAAGAGTGTGTTCTGCGCATGCTCTGTTCGCAAGGAATCTTGTTCTTTGAGTAGCGAGACGTCTTGTATGCGCCAGAACACCGGAAGTAAACAACAAGTTGGGAGCAAAATGGCGAGTCGCGGCACAGCACCACACTTTTGGAGTGACGAGGAAACTAAAGCGCAAACAAACGCGGTCGCTATCTCTTCCGAACTGGGAAACATTTTGTTGTTTTCACAGATACCGGAACAAGAAGAACCGGAAATGAGGCGTATTGCGTCTGGACGTAGTCCATACGTCCTGATGCTTCCCCAACGTCCGCATTTAAATCGGGTTATGCAAGTTAGGGGTAACTCTTTCTATTTATGCTTGTAAACGGGTTATTCTGATCAACTCAGAAACCCAAATACCGACCTTAACCCGATCATGACCCGAATATTGGCTGCATGTAAACGTAGTCATTTTCAGCTTCTAGGTAATCAGCATGATAATGAATGATAATGAATTGAGCATGCCTTAAGCCCATGTGGGCTGATACGACCCACCAATCAGAGGCTTGCTGTAATGAAAGGTGTGAATTTGCTGTCAGCAGTGGGTGTGTTGGTCCTGGTCAGCCTGAAGCAGACCCCCTCAGAAAGAGGGCTGAAAATAGTCTTGTTGCACCCTGAAAAAAGGCAGGCCACCAAGATATGTAAGCAAGCTATGCTATCCGGGCCGGGCCGACCAGGTACAAATGGGAATGGCCCATAAGACACCAGGGAGGAGAAGGAGGAGGTGTAGTTGACCATGTCCTTGTCCGTGCTATGACTATGAGGGAGGCTGGTCCCCCTCCCCCTGGCTAGGGGCCTGGCCCAGACCACAGACAGGATGCTGAGGTGGAATGATGTTTGTAGTGGGTGATGTACAGTAGGGTGCATGAATAAAAATGCACCACTGTACATGCATTGGTTTTATCTTTTGTGTTCGTGTAAAAAAGGGAAGAACCAAAAGCAGCATAACATTACAACTATGTTGCAGTGTGTGTGTTTTTGAGGCCGTGTGTGTGTGGTCTGTGGGCAAAGTCTGGTTTTTCAGCAAAAGCAGAGGCGAAAATCCCGTCTGGCATAAAGTCGGGATAAAACAGGGATTTATTACGATGACCAGTGAAAGCCAAGCACAGCCAGAAAAACAATAAATACGTTTTTATTCATTCAAAGATTATGGCTCCTCCTCCACTGATCCTCAAATTGGTACTGGCAGGCTGTCGCTGCTCCGATGCTCTCGGAGTTGGGAGCGAGCAGGATGGGAGAAACAGTGAGTAAGTTAATAACCACACCACCTGTTGAACAGGTGCTGAAAAACATCTTTTCCTCTGCTGTTGAAAAGTAAAAGGTACCAGCAGCTATTTAGTTACTAATATATACTATTTTAAGGACATGCTAGCAACTGCTTTAGGGATGAAGTTTGAGAAATCATAAAACCTTAAAAAGCTCATAGGTGGCCATTTTAACACTTATTAGGCAGACTGGATATGTTCTCTAGACAGGGTGTGGAGTTGTACTCTTTACTGATACGCTGGCATCTCGCCTCTCATCAGCTGGATTTTCACTGAACTTGCTCATGCTGGAGGTCCATCCTGCAAGATGCAAAACAGCAGGAGACAGCCATTTTCTTCATGTCCCCCCAAACATTACTCTGAAGTTTTACTGTTTATCATCCCCCCCCCCAAAATGAAATGGGATTTTCGCCCCTGAGCAAGAGTTAATGCTTTGAGTGTAGAGCTTCTTTTTGACCTGAAATGCGATGTTTGGGACATTGGGTGAGATGTTATGGATTTGTGTTTACTGTTTGGAGAGTACGAGGCGTAGTTTCAAGAAACGTGTTCAAGCCAATGAGAAAAACTAAACATCAACAATGGAAGGATTTTATAAACCACAGTCAGAGCTCATCTGATCCTCTCCAGCAGGAAGCCACGTCTCAGAGGCTTTCTTCAGCGTACAACCAGGAATGTGATCCTGGTGCTGCTGAGGTCATGGGAGAAAAGTTATGTGTGTGTGTGTGTGTGTGTGTGTGTGTGTGTGTGTGTGTGTGTGTGTGTGTGTGTGTGTGTGTGTGTGTGTGTGTGTGTGTGTGTGTGTGTGTGTTCATGTACATACTACATACTGAGGACCATGTTGACCATTTTCCCTACAAAGTGAGGACATTTTTTGGTCCTCACTTTCTTTAGAAAAATACCAGAAGCTCACTATACCATTTAGAGGAATACTGTGAATGAAGTTTTGGTTAAGGTTAGGAATACATCAGCATTGGTTATGGTTAGGGTTAGGGTATGGGTTAGGCATAGTGGAGTCACAAAAATGAATGGAAGTCAATGGAGGGTCTCCACTATGATAGAAAGACAGATGTGTGTGTGTGTTTGTGTGTGTGTGTGTGTGTGTGTGTGTGTGTGTGTGTGTGTGTGTGTGTGTGTGTGTGTGTGTGTGTGTGTGTGTGTGTGTACTGGTATGTGCTGAGTGCCTTAATCATGAAGTGCTACACCTGTTCCTGTCTGTGAGGACAACACAGCTGGTCCTGTCTTTTAACACACATTCAGGGGTGGACTACACTGTAAAAGCGGCTAAAGCTGCGTTTGCTGACGTGAGGAGACTCTTTCGAGGTCAGTGGGATGTGAGGGATGGCCTTCTT
Organism: Nothobranchius furzeri; assembly: GCF_043380555.1. Lineage (NCBI taxonomy): Eukaryota > Metazoa > Chordata > Actinopteri > Cyprinodontiformes > Nothobranchiidae > Nothobranchius > Nothobranchius furzeri. The sequence goes on along the minus strand of NC_091747.1, from coordinate 29,974,822 downwards.
TTTCCAGCAAGGCTTCGTGTCACTCATGACAAGTTGGATCAAATATTCACTGACCTGGATGCTGCCATGAATTACATGAAGAAAAACATCATTGTCAGATTGGATATTTGAACTGCTGCTGCCCCGGTGCGCCATGGCAGTATGGCAGAGAAATGTGTGTGTGTGTGTTTGTGCGTGTTACTGCTGGATGCTGTGGCTGCACGACTTATCAGGCCTACAAGTCCAAATGGAAGGGAACCCTATTGTACTGTCTTTTCTATTTTTTCTTATTATTATTCACTGCTAATGGAACACGGGTGCTAGAATCAGAAAATGCCAGGAATAATCTAGCATGGCAGTCTGATAAAAAATCCGCACAGCTACTCAGATTCAAACATTCATACCTAGAGGGTATTGCTAGATAGATCTGCAGGAAACTTAGTGGATGTCATCAGTATCAGCCAAGGGACTATGTTTTCAATATGATAAGTATTGGTCAAATTGTTGGTTTATGTACCTTTAAACTTTCCCAATTGAAACATTCTCTAAAAATCGGAAATGGCATATACACTTAACAATTCAAAACAAAAAATATAAATGCAACACTTTTGTTGCTGTTTTTCGTGGGCTGAACTCAAACATCTGAAAATGTGTCTACATCCACAAACACCAATGACGCTGCATGTGTGTTAGTGAGCAGTTTTCTTTTACCAAGATAATCCATCCCTCTTCACAGGTGTGGCCTTTTCAAGGGGTTGATTAAACAGCATGAATAATGTACGGTTGTGCCTTAGACTGCCCACAATAAAAGGACACCTTGAAATGTACAGTTGGATCAAACAACACAATGCCACAGATTTTACAACCTTTGAGGGAGTGTGCAATTGGCATGTTGACTGCAATAATGTGTACTAGAGCTGTTGCCCATGAAATGTTCATTTCTCTACCATAAGCTGTCTCCAAAGGCGTTTCAGAGAATTTAGCAGTACATCCAACCGGCCTCACAACTGCAGACCTGCTGTGACCACACCAGCCCAGGACCTTCACATCCAGCATGATCACCTCCAGGATTGCCTGAGACCAGCCACCCAGACAGCTGCAGCAACAATCAGTTTGCATAACCAGAAAATTTCTGCACAAACTGTCAGAAACCGCCTCAGGGAAGCTCATCTGCATGCTTGTCTTCCTCATTGGGGTCTGGACCTGACTGCAGTCCCTCGTCGTAACCGACTTGAGTAGGCAAACGCTCACATTTAATGGCGTTTGACATGTTGGAGAGGTGTTCTGTTCTCAGATGAGTCTCAGTTTTTACTGTTTAAGGCAAATGGCACTGTGTGTGTGGCGTCGTATGGGTGAGTGGTTGCTGATGTTAACGTTGTGGAATAAGTGGCCCATGGTGGCGGTGGGTACTGGTATGGGCAGCTGTATGTTATGGACAACAAACACAGGTGCATTTTATTGATGGCATTTTGAATACACAAGAGATCCTGAGGCCCATTGTTGTGCCATTCATCCATGACCATCACCTCATGTTGCAGCATGACAACGCACAGCCCCATATTGCAAGGATCTGTACACAATTTCTGGAAGCTGAAAACATCCCAGCTCTTGAATGGCCAGCATACTCACCAGACATGTCACCTATTGAGCACGTTTGGGATGCTCTGGATCAGCGTATACAACAGCGTGTTCCAGTTTCTGCCAATATTTAGCAACTTCGCACAGCTATTGAAGAGGAGTGGACCAATGTTCCACAAGCCACAATCAACAACCTGATAAACTCTATGCGATGGAGATGTGTTGCCCTGCATGAGGCAAATGGTGGCCACACCAGATACTGACTGTTTTTCTGCCCCACCACCTCCATAAAGCAAAACTGTGTATATGTCATGGTGTCCTTTTATTGTGGGCAGTCTAAGGCACACCTGTACATTATTCATGCTGTCTAATAAACCCCTTGAAATGCCACACCTGTGAGGTGGGATGGGTTATCTTGATAAAGGAAAGGTGCTCACCAACACACATGTAGACAGATTTCAGATCAATATTTGAGAGTCTTGGGTGTTTTGTGTATGTAGACACATTTTCAGTTGTTTGAGTTCAGCTCATGAAAAATGGGAGCGAAAACAAAAGTGTTGCGGTTAAATTTTTGTTCAGTGTAGAAGAAAAAAATATCATTTCTATAGTCGTCGTCGTCTTCCTCCGCTTATCCGGGTCCGGGTCGCGGGGGCAGCATCCCAACTAGGGAGCTCCAGGCCGTCCTCTCCCCGGCCTTGTCCACCAGCTCCTCCGGCAGGACCCCAAGGCGTTCCCGGACCAGATTGGAGATGTAACTTCTCCAACGTGTCCTGGGTCGACCCGGGGGCCTTCTGCCGGCAGGACATGCCCGAAACACCTCCCCGGGGAGGCGTCCAGGAGGCATCCTGACCAGATGCCCAAACCACCTCAACTGGCTCCTTTCGATCCGGAGGAGCAGCGGTTCTACTCCGAGTCCCTCCCGAATGTCCGAGCTCCTCACCCTATCTCTAAGGCTGAGCCCGGCCACCCTACGGAGGAAACTCATTTCGGCCGCTTGTATCCGCGATCTCGTTCTTTCGGTCATTACCCAAAGCCCATGACCATAGGTGAGGATTGGGACGTAGATCGACCGGTAAATCGAGAGCCTGGCTTTCTGGCTCAGCTCCCTCTTCCCCACGACAGATCGGCTCAGCGTCCGCATCACTGCAGACGCCGAACCAATCCGCCTGTCGATCTCCCGATCCCTCCTACCCTCACTCGTGAACAAGACCCCGAGATACTTAAACTCCTCCACTTGAGGTAGGACCTCTCCCCCGACCCGGAGGTGGCAAGCCACCCTTTTCCGGTCGAGAACCATGGTCTCAGATTTGGAGGTGCTGATCCTCATCCCAGCCGCTTCACATTCGGCCGCGAACCTACCCAGCAAGAGCTGAAGGTCAGAGCTGGATGAAGCTAGGAGGACCACATCATCCGCAAAAAGCAGAGACGAGATTCTCCTGCCACCAAACTCGACACACTCCACACCACGGCTGTGTCTAGAAATTCTGTCCATAAAAGTGATGAACAGAACCGGTGACAAAGGGCAGCCCTGGCGGAGTCCAACCCTCACTGGGAACAGGTCCGACTTACTACCGGCTATGCGGACCAAACTCACGCTCCTCTGGTAAAGGGACTGAATGGCCCTTAACAGAAAGCCACCCACCCCATACTCCTGGAGCGTCCCCCACAGGGTGCCCCTGGGGACATGGTCATAAGCCTTCTCCAAATCCACAAAGCACATGTGGATTGGTTGGGCAAACTCCCATGCCCCCTCCATCACCCTTGCAAGGGTATAGAGCTGGTCCACAGTTCCACGGCCAGGACGAAAACCACATTGCTCCTCCTCTATCTGAGATTCAACTATCGATCGGACCCTCCTCTCCAGTACCTTGGCGTAGACCTTTCCAGGGAGGCTGAGGAGTGTGATCCCCCTATAGTTGGAACACACCCTCAGGTCACCCTTCTTAAAGATGGGGACCACCACCCCGGTCTGCCACTCCCTAGGAACTGCCCCCGATGACCACGCAATGTTGTAGAGACGTGTCAACCATGACAGCCCTACAACATCCATAGCCTTGAGATACCCAGGACGAACCTCATCCGCCCCCGGGGCTCCGCCGCTGTGTAGTTGTTTGACTACCTCAGCAACTTCTGCCCCCGAGATCGGACAGTCCATCCCCAGGCCTCCCAGCTCTGGTTCCTCCTCGGAATGCGCATTGGTGGGATTGAGGAGCTCCTCAAAGTATTCCTTCCACCGTCCGACTATAGCCTCAGTTGACGTCAGCAGCTCCCCATCCCCACTGTAAACAGTGTGAGCGAGTTGCTGCCTTCCTCTCCTGAGGCGCCGGACAGTTTGCCAGAACCTCTTTGGAGCCGATCGATAGTCTTTCTCCATGGCCTCACCAAACTCCTCCCACGCCCGAGATTTTGCCTCGGCAACTGCCACTGCTGCACCCCGCTTGGCTATCCGGTACCTGTCTGCTGCCTCCGGAGACCCACAGACCAGCCACGCCCTGTAGGCCTCCTTCTTCAGCCTGACGGCTCCCCGAACCTCTGGTGTCCACCAGCGGGTACGGGGGTTGCCACCACGACTGGCACCGGCCACCTTACGACCACAGCTAGCAACAGCCGCCTCGACAATCGCAGAGTGGAACAAGGCCCACTCGGACTCAATGTCCCCCACTGCTCTCGGGACGTGGTCAAAGCTCTGCCGGAGGTGGGAGTTGAAGACCGTCTTGACAGGTTCTTCTGCCAGGCGTTCCCAGCAGACCCTCACTATGCGTTTGGGTCTGCCAGGTCTACGCGGCATGTTCCCTTGCCATCTGATCCAACTCACCACCAGGTGGTGATCAGTTGACAGCTCCGCCCCTCTCTTCACTCGGGTGTCCAAAACATACGGCCGCAGGTCAGATGATACGACTACAAAATCTATCATCGACCTGTGACCTAGGCTGCCCTGGTACCAAGTGTACCGGTGGGCATCCTTATGTTCGAACATGGTGTTCGTTATGGCCAAACTGCGGCTTGCACAGAAGTCCAATAACAAAACACCGCTCGAGTTCTGATCAGGTGGGCCGTTCCTCCCAATCACACCCCTCCAGGTCAAGCTGTCATTGCCCACGTGAGCATTGAAGTCCCCCAGCAGGACAATGGAGTCCCCTGATGGAGCACTATCTAGCACTCGTCCCAGGGACTCCAAAAAGGGTGGGTACTCTGAACTGATATTTGGCCCATAAGCACAAACAACAGTCAGGACCCGTTCCCCGACCCGAAGGCGCAAGGAAGCTACCCTCTTGTCCCCCGGGGTAAACCCCAACACACAGGCAGAGAGTCTCGGGGCTAACAAAAAGCCAACCCCAGCCCTCCGCCTCTCACCCGGAGCAACTCCAGCAAAGTAGAGTGTCCAACCCCTCTCCAGGTCTCGGGTTCCAGAGCCAATGCAATGTGTCGAGGTGAGTCCGACTATATCTAGCCGGTACCGCTCAACCTCTGCCACAAGCTCCGGCTCCTTCCCCGCCAGCGAGGTGACGTTCCATGTCCCAAAAACTAGTTTTCTTGTCCGGGGATTGGACCGCCAAGGCTCCCGCCTTGGTCTGCCACCCGATTCACATTGCACCGGACCCTTCATGTTCCTCCTGCAGGTGGTGGGTCCACAGTTGGACGAGCCCATGTATCCGGTTCGGGCTGGGCCCGGCCGGGCCCCATGGGCGAAAGCCCGGCCACCAGGCGCTCGCTCACGGGCCCCAACCCCAGGCCTGGCTCCAGGGTGGGACCCCGGTAACCCTCCGGGCCGGGTACTCCGACTCTTCGTTTTCACCGCCATGAAAGATCCTTCGAACCGTTCTTTGTCTCACCCTTCACCTAAGACCAATTTGTCATGGGAGACCCTACCAGGGGCACTAAGTGCCCCAGACAACATAGCTCCTAGGATCATTAGGGCACTCAAACTCCTCCACCACGATAAGGTGACGGTTCAAGGAGGAGATCATTTCTATAGTCTACCACAAAAATAAACAATCAATGAACAAGAGTCTGTTTCTCAACCTGCAGAAAGAGAAAAACAAACAAAAAAGGGACACACACAACAATACAACTAGAGCAAGCTATCACTGCATCAACCTGATGAGGAAATATAAAATCAACATTGTTTTACTGAACAATCACACGATAATAAGTCACAGTGCATTTAGTGCCAACCACAGCCTTAAGACATGTGTTGAAAATGCCCAAGTCCATACTTATGAGAGCACCATGTGAACACCTGTGTGTGTACACGCGCTTGTATATGTAAGGTTTCTCTATAGGGGCATCCAATAGAGAGTGGGAGGGGCCACAGATCTGCCCCCCAAAAATGTGTAGGAGATGGAGGGAGCTCCAAGTCCCAGAGATCCAGGAGCTGCCCCAGAGCACAGGGACCCCAGGGAGACTGTAACCAGAAAAGCCCCTGCCCCCCTCGAGAGACGCAGAGGATTGCCCCGGGGGCTCACAACCAGCAGCTGGCAGAGTCTGGGGAGATATCAGCAGCATGTGTGGTACAGACAGAAGCACCTTGTTCCTTCTACCAGAGTCTTCTCTCTTGGTCTGGCTGATACGATGACCATGTCGTTAACTGGACCAGCTTTAATACCTTGTTTCCAAATGAAAACAAGTTTAAAGGTTATCCCAGAAATATCCATACACATAATAAAAGTATACCATACCATTTTTCTCGTAGAGCACATTTAAAAACAGCATGTCAGCTGATCAAAGTGCCTAAATACAAGAGAGGGCGATGTAAACACAGACACAAAACAGTAAATGAAATGCTAAAAAGAGCCCTCACAATCAAGGAATATAAAGATAGACTGTTAAAAAATAAAATCAAAAATCAGCAATGAATTAAAAACAGCATAAAAATTTAGTCACAAAAAATATAAAAATGACCGAAAAAGAGCAAAAGATAATAAAACCGTAGAATAAAAAATAGAAACTTGGACAAAGTCTACTGCTAATAAAAGTATAACGATTGCCACCGTGGTCCTTGGTTTGCGCCACTGTTGTTCAGTTTCTGTGCAGCTGCGGGAACCGATGTAATAGAGCTGCCACGACAGCACAAGGCTGCACGTACCACACATACGCCGGCACCTCAGTAGTACCACCGGCTTTGAATCCCTTAGCACAACCTGTAAAAACACAGAACATTTGTTAGAACACAACTGCATTTAAAGAAAGACAGACACAAATGCTTGGAGCATTTGTTAGTGAATATTTGTTAGTAATCTTTAAAATGTGTAAAATGATTTTATAATTTTAGTGGAATATGGTCAACTTCACTAATGTTAAAATAGAAGAGTAGAACAAGTCATGAAAAATGACAAAAACTCTAAATAAAGCTGTGCTTCTACAAGTTATTTGCATTAGAATGCACAGAATGACCTTCCTTTATTCATGTTGAATTGAAAGTCATAACATCTTTTAAAAGCAGCTAAAACTATTCAATGTGATATTTTTAAATGTATTTTATGAGCTGCTTTATTTTAAGTGATGTTTGGTTCTGTCTGTTTTCATTTTAATGTCTGACTTTCTGTGACAGATGCTATATAGACAAACTTTACTTATTATAGTCTTCCTGGGAAACATTTTCACTCTCTCTGGTACCACATGACCCACATGTTGTTTCCCACATGGCATTAACCTGTTATCAAACTGAAAGCAATGGTATTTCTCGCAAAAACTTGAATTTTAAACACATGAACTGTCTTCTTTTGAACCTGAATCTATCCTGAAACCTGAAACACTTGGACTGAAACATGACCTCTCCTGACCGCTTGTAACATACAGGTTTCAGACACAAAAAACACCCATGACCTTAACTTATCACGCCGTTTCCTTGTTGTGTTAACTTTGGCTAATAGAGAGTTAGCATGTAGCATCTTTGGTAACTCAGAGCAGAAGTTTGTTAGCTTACCTTCATAGCTGTGTATGTAGACACATACAACACAGGCGTTGTCCATACTTGGATGTTCTGGAAGAGGTATGAACAGTTTTGTGTACATCGTTAACTTATTCTTGGGAGATCTTGTAGCAAATACGTGAAAATAGCAATTCTGACCACTCGGCACGACCAGAGGCTGTGGTGCCGGTTGAAAAATGCTGAAGTGCTAAAACAAAAATCCGTGGAGGCCAGCATGAGTCCCAGAACCTAGCTAAGTCAAAATAATGAGATCACAGTCGGATAAATAATCAATTGTACCTGATATCGTTTAGAAAGATCTCTCTTTCATGCTCCTTGTGAAGGCAGTCTTCTTGTACGGTGTAGTGTTGCTGTAGCTTTTGCAAAATGGGCTAAATCTCACCACAGGTCAGACTTTAGTCACTGGAGTCGGCTAGTGTGGGGGGTGCATGTCAGGCACATGGGGCTAACATGATAGGTAGTGTTAGTTGATTAGTTACCTGCGGTATTACAAAGGGAGGATGTGCAAATCTCATCGCTGCTGTGTGAAGTTCAGTAGTCTTGAGCGGGTCAAAAACACGACATTCACTGTGTTATACGTATTTTGTGTGCAAATGCTTTTGCACATCTGTACTGTTTCCTCCCTTCCATGAAGTACCTGCTGCGCAAGTGTTGCTACTTACCCTGTTGTCATCTTTTCTCGTGAAGTTCAACTAAACTTTTGAGCTGCTTCAGCGTAAATGTGTAAGCTATGCAACGCATGTGTTGACATCTCTCGCGCTGACTAGACTTGATTAGGGAATGTTTTGCCATTTTTGCAAACCATCCCTAGGAACTGAAACAGTGGGAACCGGTTCTCAGCAAGAAGCACTTTTTGGGTCCCACCCCTATTCCCCTATAGTTGGAAGCTAGCTTGTGTGCTGGGAGGAAAGAGATGCTGAGCTTCTGATTCACTAACACTGAGGTCCAAGTGTGTAGTTGTATTATCAGCCACAAGCGGCAGCTTTCTTAAGCCCAGACTCAGACCTCACAGCTCTGCTCGTGTCTCCACTCCTGTTTGTCTCCCTTGTTGCCTCATGACTCCTTCCCCGGCTGCTTTGACTGTAAAAGCCTCTCACCCCAACGTCATGACCTAGGGTTTCACACGGTAACAACAAGTGTGCTCCTCTTTTTACAGTCAAGGCGGACTGTGCTTCAGAGGGTGAGGATGACTTGAGCACGGATGCCCTGGTGGAGGAGATGCTCCAGCAAGGGGACACGGCTATCATTTATCCAGAGGCTCCAGATGATGATCCTAATCGGCAAGGGACCCCCGATGCCAGCATCCATGATGAGAACGGTATAGGAATCACGCAGTGTTCCCAGGTCACTCTTCCCACCTAGAGGCTCAGCACTGAGCTGTCACATTTTACAACACAACACCTGGATGTGAGTTAGCCTTCCGAGAGGGGCCTCTACCTGCACCCTGTCTCACCTCACATGTAAACTGGAGCTCGTTAGCACCTCTCTGAGATCATTACGCTGCCTGTCTAGGTGTACAAGGCTGGGGCCGTCATGGCTGCTGCCTCTTAACTGAGAGGAAGAAGAGGACACCTGAGTACATTTGGCTCTGGCTCACTGCTGCTTGGTGGATAATGTGTATGCCTTTCCCACCCAAGGCCCTCACCTGGCCTCCAGGGGGACTTAATACATCACCTGTTAACAATGTAATACTTTACCTGTGTGGGAGCCTGGGGGCAGCGGCTCTTTGCTCCGGCGCAGGTGGCTTTACTTCCTCAGACACACGGAGGATTTCCACCCATAATAGATGTAAAATGGTTGTTAATGGCACAAGCCTACAACATTGCTCAGTTATCTGGCACTGTTTACCTGAGGGGGAGAATATCTCAGTCATTATTAAAGTTGCACAGGAGTGTTACTGTCAACATCACAAAGCTCCCTCCCCTCCACTCTCTGTGTTTTATTTATCATTTCTCTTTAACCAGGAACTCCAGATTCCTTCTCCCAGCTGCTCACGTGCCCTTACTGCTCACGGGGCTACAAGCGCTACAGCTCCCTGAAGGAGCACATCAAGTACCATCACGAGAAGACCGGGGAGAGCTTCAGCTGCACAGAGTGCAGCTACAGCTTTGCACACTGTGCACAACTGGAGCGTCATATGAACATCCACAAGTTTGGGCGCGATCAGGTAAGAAGCAGCTGATCACCACTGTCCATGACTATCCAGCAGTAGCTCAGATGCGTTAGATGTGGAGCTCACTAACAGCCGTGTGGGTTGAGGTAATATTGTATAGAATGAAGTTGTTTCCTGTGTAGACACAACTCTGCGGTCAGAGGTCACTCATCTGTAAGGGAGTTGGTTACAGGATGATGGGAGAGGTGACGTTGGTGAGATCAGGGTTAGGCTGCAGCAGTCACGGTCGAGCTCAGTGGTAAACGGGAGTGCTTCCTCTTTTCCCATCTCTGGCGTGGTGATAATAATCAGTGAAAGTCCAAAAGTTGTGTCAGACTGAATGACCCTTTGACCTCTGATCCGACAGAAGCACACCACACAGTCAACAGGCAACAGGAAGTTCAAATGCAGCGAGTGTGGTAAAGCTTTTAAATACAAGCACCACCTGAAGGAGCACCTCCGCATCCACAGTGGTGAGTAAACAAGCTTTGTGTGTGTGTGTGTGTGTGTGTGTGTGTGTGTGTGTGTGTTCTTGTACTTACTGCATACTGAGGACCATCATGAGTTTTAACCAACGAAGTGAGGACATTTTTGTGGTCCTCACTCACAGTTGGCTTTAGAGCAGGGGTGCCCAGTCCTGGTCCTGGAGGGTCGATATCCAGCATGTTTTACTTTTAACTCTTGTTTCAACACACCTGATTTCAATCAGCATGTAATAAACAGACTTCTGCAGAGCCTGATGAGCGGCTGCACAGGTGTTTCAACCACTGAACCAAGTGTGTTGGAGCAGCAAAACCACAAAACCTGCTGGATACCGGCCCTCCAGGACCAGGATTGGGCACCTCTGTTTTAGAGGTAATGTGGTAATTAAGTTTTAGTTGAGGTTAGGGTTAGGAATAGACCAGCACTGGTTAGGGTATGGGTATGGGTTAGGCATGGAGTCACAAAAATGAATGGAAGTCGAGGGATGGTCCTCACAAAGGTACTGTAAATCCTTTAATACAGGCCCAGGCCTTTATTGGAAGGAGGCCAGGATTAAAGTCAGGTCTGAATTTTAGTTTGAGCAAAATAAACTACCTCTAGAATGAATAAAAACAAGATTTTGTGTCCATTTGAACCTAAAAAACTCTAGGTTCGTTTATTTAAAATGTACAGTTCACACTGCTCCTTCTTTATGGAACAGGCTACAGGAAAACTGGAAATTAACCGAGTTTATCTTTAAAACCAGACCAAAAACATTTGAGACGGATTCCCTGTGCTGTAACTGCCTTCTGTAATTTTGTACATAACGTGTCTGTGTAACTAAAACATTTGTAACTGTAACTTTTGCCGCCTCTTGGCCAGGACTGTCTTGTAAATGAGGTTTTTTAATCTCAACGGGACCTTTCTGGTTAAATAAAGAATAAATAAACAGTTAACATTGTATGTACATATGCATATAGAACATTTTTACAACAGAGAAGAAGAAGAAAATATCATTTCTATAGCACCTCTCAAGATAAAAATCACGAGGCACTTCACAAAAACAAAAAATACAAAAAAGAATTTAGAAAATGGTTAAAAAATACATTTAAAATGAGCAAAAGATAGGCAACTGTGATTTTAAAAAATGTTAAGAGAGAGTGAATAGGAAAGAGGGGAATCAACAACACCGTTGTTTCAGGCTAAATCTCATTATACAACAGTTAGTTCCGACCGAGTGATTTGATTGGTCAAGAGACTTTCCAAGAGTGCTGATACTGGACTATATCAGCACTGGTGTGATTATCTACGGCCTCGTGCCTACGACCGAATCACACCAGTGCTGATATTCAGCAACAACGCGCTCCCTCTCGTGTGATATTGCTTAAGTATAGTAGCAAACATAGCAAACATGTCGGTAGTGCATTATAAACACTTGGTGGGTTATTGATGCACAACAAAAGGCATCAGACACCTTACCGCTCCAAAGTATAACCGTTCATGTCTCCTTTGGTTTGAAGTCTGCTCTGTCTTCTCCATCCCCAGTGAGTCGTGGAGGATGGCTGCTTATACTGAGCCAGGATCCTCTGGAGGTGTCTTCCTGTTAAAAGGGAGTTTTCCTCTCCACTGTCGCTGCATGCTTGCTTAGTATGAGGATTGCTGTAAAGACTCTGACACTAGTCAGTGACTTGATGCAACCTGCTGGGTTCCTTATATAGGAAACTTTTGCTGATTGGCTTAATAAACTGACCTCTATTGGAATGTTTACTATGAGAAGTTCCTTGAGACGACTCTTGTCGTGATTTGACGCTTTATATATAAACAGAATTTAATTGAGTCTTAGGTTGTTTATAAGTGGTCAGACCATGGCAGTAATGTGGCACAATCACGTCCTAGTTTATCTTAGCCATAACTTGCTTTCATTGCAATCAAATCCACTCTCATTAAGTTTTTTTTTTAACAAGCTACTCCTAAAGGTTTCTGTCCTCCACAATCTCAGTCCTTTGATCTGACTTCCAGATCTAACAAAGAGAAGCTCCTGGGGCTCTGCATCGCTTCAATTTATCATCTCAGCTGGTTCTATAGTCAAAAGTGAAACTTATGGCCCGCGTTTACTTTCATTTATTATTTAGTTGCCTGTTGGAGCTCGACAGTAACTCCCCACATGATCATGACACCTCGCTCTGTTGCGCCAAGGTGCAATTTGTATTCACAATCTGGCATTGCAGTAATATTACTACCAAGCATGGCGGCCCAAATACTGCCAAATCCCCATAACGCCATGTCACCGCGGCGTATTCAAAAGACACACCGTGTCAGTTGTACGCTGATTTGCTGGCATGGTGTGTCTTCAAAAAGGGCTTGTGTGTGTGTGTCTGTGTGTGTGCGGGCATGTCTGTGTACGTGTGTGTGTACGTGTGTGTGTGTGTCTTTCTCTCTCTCTCTCTCTCTCTCTGTCTCTCTCTCTCTCTCTCTCTCTCTCTCTCTCTGTGTGTGTGTATCTCCATAATGAGAGATGATCGTGTTTCTTTTGGCGTTATGGGACAACAATCAGAGAAGGGTATCTCCCTCTGGTGCTATTACACCAATGGTTAAGCATCACTAAAATGCATTAGAGCATTATCCTACCATAGTGCTCATTGCTGGGTTTCACTCATGTGACACTGTAATCATGCAAAATTCACATGGGGGACAGGAAGTGTTTTGCTCCACTATAAAACTGAGCATGATGGATGAAAGTCAGTGTTCTGAGGCTTTAAACGAGCTGGCACAGATGCGATACTGATAAAAAATACATCTCCCTTCAGGTTATGACCCATATAGTTTTAAAAGTCGGACATTTCATGCACTCTGGAGGATTTACCCAGCGCTGAAGCGATCTGCATAACAAACGACCTCGTGCTGCATGCCTTATATTAACACTGCAAACCAAATGAAAGACTTTACAAGCCTGGAAGCCAACAGCTGTTTTATTTCAGGTTGGTTGAACATTTAGTGATCTGGAGAAGCTTTAAATGACCATCGTCTTGTTTTTGCTCGAGTAAGTAGTGAGTTGTGCTATTACAATTACTTAGCTCATGATAATAATGCTAGTGCTAATGCTAATGATGAGTATGTGCTAGGATCTACTTGAAACTAACTTTTTATACCTTTTTAAATCCAAATTTCTGGTAAGTTTGTTTGATTTTTTTTAAAGGTATAAACGCCACGTTACAACACTAAGCTAACTGCTAAAAGCATTAGCACTCTGCAGCTATTTGTGGTGAAGACACGTGAAAACGGTATCAAACTGTTAAACTGCCATTCTTTTGGCTATGTTTCTAAGTAACTGTTTAATATTATTCCATTAGTCATCCCACACCTGTTAGAAAGTGGTCGCTGTAAGCTCTAGCATTGACTGTTTCAGCTCCTCTTGTTTTAACCCGAAGGTTCCCGATCCACATCTGCCATCTTCTTTCAGTATGTTTTTTAGTCCTTTGTGGTGCTAAACATTTGGGACTTGAAAAAATAATCTTAGCGTAGACCGTGCATAGTGTGAGCATTTTAACTCCCAGTCAACAGAGTAAATAGGGTTCTGTGCAGCGCCGGCTACTTCTGTACCCCATCAGCATTTGGTGATGCAGCTGCAACATCATGTGAAACTCAGCAATAGCCTAGCTTCCTTCTCTATTGGGACTCTGTCCCTCCCCTCCCCTCCCCTCCCCTCCCCTCCCCCTCCATGCCACCCTACCCCACCCCCCACACACACTTCTCATCTCCATCTCTTTTTTACACATTTTTTTTTTATATTTTACTCAGGAGAGAAACCCTACGAGTGCTCCAACTGCAAGAAGCGCTTCTCCCACTCCGGCTCATACAGTTCCCACATCAGTAGTAAGAAGTGCATCAGTGTCATCTCACCAAACAGCAGGCAGCGACTGAGTGCCAGAAGCCAGTCCCAGGCTCCGTCTCCAGTCCTCCCACCATCACCTTCAGTCCATTGCAGCCAGATCAGGGAGAAACTGGAGCACAGCAAAACCTTGCAGGAGCAGCTCCCTCTTCACCAGGTCAAGGTAGAACCTGCGGACTATGAGTACAAGCCAGCAGCACTGACGCCTCCTCCTCTGACTGGTGGGGTTTTCAGCGGAGGTGCTGCAGCCTCTCTGCAGGGAACAGTGCAGGCAGTGGTCCTGCCCACAGTGGGGCTGGTGTCACCCATCAGTATCAACCTGGTTGACCTGCAGAAGGCACTCAAAGTTGCAGTAGACAAAAACGTCATTCGCCAGGTGTTGGAAAGCAACTCCAAAGGTCAGATGAACTCGGGGTTAACTACTGGAGCAGTTCAGCAACAACTCATTTCAGCCATCAATCTGCCCATTGTGGGTCAGGATGGAAATGCAAAAATTATTATAAACTACAGTCTGGATCCCAGCCAGGGCCAGCTCACATCCCATAACCTGAATAAAGAGCAGAAACCAGTTTCTCCAACTCAGACTGCTCCTGACATGTTCAAGTTCCAGAAACTCCCTGAGGATCCTATTGTCAGAGGCTGCAGGGCCCACGGGGAGAAGACAACAAGAACGTGTCTCCTGTGTGACAACTGTCCCGGAGGGCTGGAAGACCTTCATGCCCTCAAACATCACAAGAAAGGTGGTGTCTTGCTGAATGGAGCGGGCCTGAATAAGTCTGAGTCTGCCGTTTCTGCTTTGCTGTCAGGTGAAGGACTCTGCAACCAGCCCAAGAATGTCTTGTCTTTACTCAAGGCCTACTTTGCCCTAAATGCAGAGCCCTCCAAGGATGAACTGGCCAAGATCTCTGACTCCATGAGTCTACCAATCCTTATGGTAAAGAAGTGGTTTGACAAAATGCAAGAAGGCCAGATATCCTTTGGTGCTCCAACTCCTCCCTCAGAGGAGGAAGATTCCTGTGATGCCCACACTGTAGTGTCACTTGTCCAAAAAGAGAATACAGCCACTATGATGCCCACTGTGAGCCAGGGCAGCCCCACAGAGGCCACGCCAGCAGAGGTCAATGGTGCTCACAGTTCACCTGCCTCCCCCACACCATTAAACCTCATGGCTGGTAGTCCCATCCTAGCTGACGACCCGCAGAGCACCGAGGGACCCCTGGACTTGTCGCTGCCAAAACAAGCTAGAGAAGAAGCTGACACAGCAATACCCGCAGCCTGTGTTTACACTTCTGCTTCCTCTGGTGCTGACAGAGAGGAAGAACCCCTGAACTTAACTTGCACAAGGAAAGACACGTTGCCACTCTCAGCAATAGGGGGTAGCCCTGTTGAACTGTACGCCAGCCAGCCAAGTGCCAAACCCCTTGACATTGTCACCACAATGCAATGCCTGAAAGCGCTATCCACCACTAACAAACAGACTATCCTGATCCCCCAGCTGGCTTACACCTATACCACTACAGCTAACAGCCCAGCTGGGACCCAAATGGACGAGACCATCCATCTCAACGGGATCACGGTGGGTAGCAACATTCAACATTCAATTCATGTTTCAATTCAACATAACTAGTGAATACTAGTTTAGTAGACCTTTCCAGTTGAACAATGGTGACTACAGGTTTAGCTTCATGTTGCTAGCTTCTCAGGAGTTCAGATTTAATTTAAGAAATCAACGTAGCTCTCTACGAGAAGTGGGGCTGAGAAACTGCTATATGGCTTGCACTTAGGCTTCAAGGACTTTTACCGGTCCTTACCCAATGCCCTTACCCAAATATTTTACAGTGGCTTTTGCAAATTCACATGTAGAAAAGGTCAAGGTCAGATAGACCTTGGGATAACCTGTCGAACAATAAATGCAGAGTAGTTACATGCTTGGACCAGTCAGAGGTATACACTACTGTAAAATCCAAGTAGGCGCTACAATGATCAAGATTAGCCACAACATAATTTATAAGCCTTTGAAAAGTAGCAGGGGAGTTTCTCATGCCAAATGGCAGGACAGCGTATTGCAAGAAGACATCAGAAGTAAAAAAGGCTGAAAGATCGGAAGCACTGCCTGTAAAGGGGACCTGTCAATAACCCTTTAACAAGTCCAACTAGTTACACATTTAGCTGAGCCAGCACTGTCTACGAAATCATCTACCCAAGGAAGTGGGTAGGAATCTGGTAGTTACTGTGTTTAACTTTCTGTAGTCTGTAATAAATCAGGGTGTCCCGTCTGGCTTGGTCTCAACTAGACAGTGACTTTTCTTTGTTTGGCAAAACCATTTTAAAGAAGGTAGGGTCGTGAACGCACAGGTGAGTTGAGCGGAGGTGAGGATCAAAATGCTGGGGAAGAAGCAGGCAGGCAGACTGGAACATGTAAAGGGTCTTTAATGACGAATGCACGCAGGACATGGAAACAATGAACTGACAAGACACACGGAACAGAGAGGGTTTAAATAAATGAGGGCTGGGAGCTTGGTGTTTGGAAAACGAGAGGCAGGTGGGAGTAATCATGAGACACAGGACTGAACAGGGTCTGACAGTACCCCCCCCCCTGCCCCCCAAAAGGGTGGCACCGGACGCCCAACACAGGTCCGGACAGAGTCTAGGGGGCCTGAGGAGAGCGACTAAGTCTGGGGGGCCAGCGTCTGGGACACAGGAGGAGACGGTGACTGCGTCTGGGGGGCCGGCGTTTGGGGCAGAGGAGGAGACGGCGACAGGCACTGGGAGGCTTGCGCCTAGCGAGGGCAGGGCCAGCGGTGACCGGTCACGGAGCCGCTGCAGGCAGAGCCACTGACTCGGCAGGAGGCGGCGACCGAAGGAGCCAACCTGAGTGGAGGTGGAGCCGCTGCAGGGGGGCCAATGACTGGACTGGAGGCAGAGCCGCTGCAGGCGGTGGCAGTGACAGCTTGGCTGGCGGCGCCGAACTTGTCGCTGACGGCTTGGCTGGAGGCGCTGGATGTGGAAAGTTAGTTACTTGATCAGTCTGGATGAAACACGGTAATCCAAATACAGAGAAGATGTTCATTAAAGCTTTAAGTACTAGCCGGGTAGTGATGGATGTCAAAAGAATGGCTTCAGGGTACCTAGTGGCTACTCATTACAGTTAACCTGTTAGCATAGTTAATAGGAATCTTTTTCCTGTCTTGGAGGGGGGTAATGGGCCCACACAATCAACAATAACATAAACAAAAGGACTTGTTATCACATGTAAAGACTGAAGAGGGGCTGTTGTAAGACATTGTTAGGTTTCCCAGCCATTTGGCAAACATGAAATCATGTTCATCCCAGGCCATTGAAGTTGTGCAGGAGGAGAGCATGAGTCTCATTTATCCCAGATGTTCACACCCTTCACTAGCATGGACCATGGAAATAACCCTGCGTGTGTTTGTGTGTGTGTGTGTGTGTGTGTGTGTGTGTGTGTGTGTGTGTTTGTGTGTGTGTGTATGTGTGTGAGTGTGTGCCTATGTATGTGTGTGTGTGATTGTGAGTGTGTGTGTGTTTTCCAGCTTATTAAGGGCTGTGGGCAGAGGTGTGACCAAGCCACTGCTTTGTAAGTCGCAAGTCTTTCCAGTCAAGTCTCTAGTCCAATACAACCAAGTCCAAGTCAAGTCCAAGCCCTTAACTTTGAATTTTCAAGTCATAATCAAGTCATCTGTCCATCTTTTATTTAATGACGTTGATAATAAATGAATTCCAGAAATAAAGCTTCTTAAAGCTTCGTTTATTTGCTCAAACAGCAGAAAGTGAAACTGATTATAAACAAAGTGTTGCAGCGTTTAGCAGCAAATCAAACCCAGAACCAAGAACCATTCATGATAGTTTTCCATGCCGTGCTACTTTTGTGCTAAAATATCAAATATGCTCAAGTCATCATCAAGTCAACAGATGCAAGTCGATTCAAGTCGCAAGCCATTGGCGATCAAGTCCGAGTCAATTCGCAAGTCTTTATAGATTTTATCAAGTCAAGTCAGAAGTCATTAAAATAATCATTCGAGGATGACTTGCGTCCAAGTCATGTGACTCTAGTCCAAGTCATGGCTGTAGGTATCTGTGCTGTGGAACAGGATGGAGAGAGGTGAAGCCAACATTATAACAACATTTGTCTTGCTCCACAGGAGGAGAGCAGCATAGACGAACAGAATGATTCTGATTCTGGTCCAGCCAGGAAGAAGATGAAGAAGACCGATGGCAGCATGTACGCCTGTGACTTGTGTGACAAGATCTTCCAGAAAAGTAGCTCGCTGCTGAGACACAAATATGAACACACAGGTAAATAAGAAGGGTTCACACCCGTAGGCATCAACCCTGCAGGAACCCCAAGGACCCAGAACTCACCCCAACACAGAAGTGGCAAAAATGCAGTTCTACCCTCATCCACTAGGGGCTGGGTCCAAAACAGAGCTAATCCTCATTGACTCCCTTATTAAAATGTCAGCTTCACAGCACAAATAAGCAGGTTTACAGCCTGGTTAAAAAAGCATTTCGGGTCTAATAGTTGACAGTAATGACAACACTTCTGTTTAGGTGTAATTAAAGGCTTAAAATTATGAATAGCTAGGCAGGGCTGCCAACTTTCTACATTTCCATGCGTGAGAGTGAAGGGGGCTTCTTTGGGTGCAGACTAATCGCCGTCCGTGGTGGTGGTTGTGGGGGGGTTAAAGCATTTAGTGAGACTTTTTGTGCTCTGCACTTTATTTATTTATTTCTATACATTAATCTGATTTTGTTTGATACAAGTTTTCTTTTCCCTAGTAAAATTTATTAGGAGGAACTTGTTAAAACCAGATCATCTATCTTCTTCACACTGTCTGTCTGTCTGTCTGCAGTAAAGAGTTACAGCTACATGTCACAGATGTCGCACAGGAACTTTTAATTGTAATAATATAATAATGTAAGTTATTTAAAGTCCATCTGGAGTGGACAACATCATGCCCTTCACAACACTACCAGTAATTATGTTTTGACAACCCCCGCTCTCACAAACTTAAATGTTCAAAGGTTGGCAGCCCCGTAGACTGTGGCTGATGAGTCAAAACCAAAGACAACCAACAGAATATTGAAGCTCCGTCAAAATCGGCTGGCGACGCGACGGCATTTCTAAATAAAAGCATGACACTTTGGTGGTGGACGGTTCTGGGAGAGAGAACCAGGCCAGCCCACCTCACAGCCAGAGCAGAGAGAAGCACAGCGGTTTGGGTTATACAGATGGGATTATGTGTGTGAAATAACGCCAGTAAATGGTCACCTCAGTGTTGTTTGTGTGCATGTTGTTCAGCAGCTGATATTATAATTAATGCACTCTCCTAAAGGATTATCAGAAACACCATACTAATACGGTGTTTGACCCCCTTTCTCCTTCAGAACTGCCTTAATTCTACGTGGCATTGATTCCACAAGGTGCTGAAAGCATCCTTTAGAAATGTTGGCCCATATTGATAGGATGGCATCTTGCAGTTGATGGAGATGTGTGGGATGCACATCCATGGCACGAAGCTCCCGTTCCACCACATCCCAAAGATGCTCTATCGGGCTGAGATCTGGTGACTGTGGGGGTCGTTGTAGTATAGTGAACTCATTGTCATGTTCAATAAACCGATTTGAAATGACTGGAGCTTTATGACATGGTGCATTAGCCTGCTGGAAGTAGCCATCAGAGGATGGGTACATGGCGGTCATGAAGGGATGGACATGGTCAGAAACAATGCTCAGGTAGCCTGTGGCATTTAAACCACGCCCATTTGGCACTAGGGTGGCTAAAGTGTGCCAAGAAAACATCCCCCACACCATGACACCACCACCACCAGCCTGCACAGTGATAACAAGGCATGATGGATCCATGTTCTCATTCTGTTTACACCAAATTCTGACTCTACCATCTGAATGTCTCAACAGAAATGGAGACTCAGCAGACCAGGCAACATTTTTCCAGTCTTCAACTGTCCAAGTTTGGTGAGCTGGTGCAAATTCTAGCCTCTTGTTCCTATTTGTAGTGGAGATGAGTGGTACCCGGTGGGGTCTGCTGCTGTTGTAGCCCATCCGCCTCAAGGTTGTGCGTGTTGGCTTCACAAATGCTTTGCTGCATTCCTCGGTTGTAACGAGTGGTTATTTCAGTCAAAGTTGCTCTTCTATCAGCTTGAATCAGTCGGCCCATTCTGCTCTGACCTCTAGCATTAGCAAGGCATTTTCGCCCACCGGACTGCTGCATACTGGATATTTTTCCCTTTTCACACCATTCTTTGTAAACCCTAGAAATGGTTGTGGGTGAAAATCCCAGTAACTGTGCAGATTGTGAAATACTCAGATCGGCCCGTCTGGCACCAACAACCATGCCACGCTGAAAATGGCTTAAATCACCTTTCTTTCTCATTCTGACCTTCAGTTTGGAGTTCAGGAGATTTTCTCGACCAGGACCACACCCTTAGATGCATTGAAGCAACTGCCATGTGATTGGTTGATTAGATAATTGCATTAAGGAGAAGTTGAACAGGTGTTCCTAATAATCCTTTAGGTGAGTGTATAATCTGTTTTTTCTTTCATAAACCTGATTGCTTGGTGCCCTTCTGGCCACTCGGTGCCCTACACACTGTGCATGATGTGCATTTAGGGAGCGCCAGAGCTGGTTGGGAGATACGATACCTCTGTCCTCTCAGCTGTTGTGTCTCCATTGAAATTCAGCACTTACAGGACTTTGCACAGATTGCGTCACACATCGCAACTGCTTCGGCAGTGAGTGATGTCACTGATCAGCGCCAAAAAGCATCCACCGTAACATTAATAGCATTTAAAGCACTTATTTTGTGGAAGTATATCATAAGTTAATCCATTCAGAGGACGAAAGCTGCTGTGTTATGTAAAATGTGGCGTTCAATGACCAGAAGGAGTGCCATTTCTTAAGGCGCTCTGCTCTGTGGGACAACAAAGCCCTGTTAATGAAGTTATTGTGGGGGAGTTTCCCAGTTTTGTCTGATGTTGGGAGTTTAGTAACAGCTTTGGAGGAACTCAGCTGTGTTTTCTGGTGTCGTGAGTTTATTTTACTTAGGGACGCCCCGATACAACTTTTTTCACTTCCGATACGACACCGATATTACAGCCTTCAGTACTGACCAATACCGATATCAATCCGATATGATTTCAGCACAAATCATACATACTTTTACCTATTTCATAGTGTGGAATGTATGAAAGGCTTTATCAAGTGATTTTACTCAAACAGAAAACAAAAGCCAGTAACAGTAAGTATAAAAACTGACCAATGGATGTTCTTCAAAGTGCTTCATTTGTGGTAATAAAATGCTAATTATGTAAGCATTAAAGGGGACAAAGAATCCAAACCAACATTTTCTTGTTTGTGAATAAAGACAGCGTGGGTGGTTAAAAGTAGCAATTCCAAAACGTCAAAGCCGTGTGTGACCTACTTTTTACGTAAATTAGAAAGTTTAAAAATGCGAGAAAAACTTTCTGAGAAACCTAATAAAAATGTCACAATGTGGAGCCCTTCCTCCTTCAATCTGCAGTCTCCAGTGTCTGAGGCCTTCTGGTTTAAACCAACCAATCAGCAAGCAACTCATTAGCATATTCATGTGTGTGTGTGTGGGGGGGGGGGAGTGTCAGCGAGGCCGTATCAGGGCTCCTGGTGAAAGCTTCTTATGATGCTGATTAACTGGATTCTTTGTCCTCTTTAAATGCTAAAAAGAACAAGAAAAACAACAAAAAATAATAATTGTGGATTTTAATGTTGGCCAATTATTTAATAATAAAATAAACCAACAATGTAGCCAGGTAGAATAATTAGTAGCGTTTTCCCATCCTAACAGCATCCAAAAGTCTCTCAGGCAGGATTCCCCGTGGTGCCAGGGCTGCTAACACAAGCATCTGACCTTGTTCAGACGCCATTGTCTCACACTGAAGAGTCACCCCCACCCCAAACTGAACACACGGAGGGGAAGCACTCTGAAAATACATCTCTTGAGTAAGAGTACTACTTCAACATTATTTATCATGAAGTAAAAGTAAAAACACCAGCTGTTCAACAGCACTACTCCACTAACAGGTGCTGAGTCAGGTTTCTATGTCTGGATGGGCCATTGTAATTCTGGATGGGTCATGCAAGCAGCTGCAGAAACAGTACCTATATGCAGAGGTCGCAACGGCTAAGCGTGTTGTCATTTTTACTGACAGATTTAAAAATGGTCATGATCATTTTAATTTTATTAACCTAACCCTAATTTTACAATTTTATTTTCATTCATTTTCCATTAATATTTAGTCTAAACAAGCCGACCACACAAATAAGCAATTTCACTAAAAGTAGGAACATTTCACCTGCCGTGGCCCGAACGCACTCCTTCCTTCTGCTCCATGTAAACGTGAGCAGGTCACCTGTGTGTGTGTAATCAAATGTCTCTAGAGAGCTTTGCTGCTGAAGAGGCTTGATGAGGTTCTGGACTTTTGCCTCAGGTACACTCGTGGACGTTTTAATGTTGGAGGCTTAAAGCGCACTGCCACACTGGAGACTGAAACATTCCACCAAAGTTTCACAACCAGGGAACATTTCTCCAAGTCACAAGTCTCTCTGACAGACAGGGTTTCCAGACCTGCAAAGCACTCGCTTCAGTGGGAGGAAATCTTTCTGCATGCATTCTTATGGTTCTGCTGCTGGCCTGTGACCCACAAACACACTCCTCAGCTCCAAAGTTCCACAGCTCGCTGTGTCGTGCACGCTGACAGCGAGCTGCGCTGACCAAGGTGTCCAAGAACAAGAAGAAGAAGAAAAGATCTATTCTATAGTGCCTCTCAAGATAAAAATCACAAGGCGCTTCACAAAAACAAAAAATGTAAAATATAAAAAAAGAATTTAAAAAATTATTAAAAATATATTGAAATAAGCAAAAAATAGACAATTGTGATTAAAAATGGAAAGAAAGAGGGAGAGTGAACAGGAAAGAGGGAAATCAGTGGATCCCGAGGAAGGTGGAAAAGGTGGGGAGAGCAGAATAAAGAGAAGGTGGTGAAGAAGGTTCCACCAAAGCCTGAACAGGTGAGTCTTCAGCTGCTTTTTAAAGGAGACCACTGAGTCAGGCTCAGGGGGAGAGAGGTCCAGAGTCTGGGGGCCACAGCAGCAGATGATTTGTCACCTTTGACCTTTAGCCTGGTGCTGCACAACTAGTAGGCTTTGATCACTGGACCTCAGGGACCTGCCGGGGGGTAGGGACTGAGAAGATCACCAATGTAAGATGGTGCTTGTCCATGTGAGGCCCTAAAGACCAGAACCAGGATCTTGAAATGAAACCTGAAGTTGACTGGCAGCCAGTGAAGCTGGAGGAGAAGCGGGGTGATGTGGGTGTGTTTGGAGGACTTGGTCAGATGCCGAGCACAGGCATTCTGAACCACCTGTAGACGGTTCAGGGAGGTTCTGCTCAGACACGTGAAAAGAGAGTTACAGTAGTCTAAGCGTGAGGAGATGAAGGTGTGGAGAACTGTCTCAAGTTCAGAGTGGGACAGAATGGGACTCAGCTTAGCAACGTTCCTGAGATGGAAGAAGGAAGAGCGAACAAGAGAACTGACATGAGAATCCAGGGTAAAAGCTGGGTCATAGGTCACACCAAGATTCCTGACAGAGGGTTTGGTGTGACAAGCAAGCTGACGAAGAGAGTCTCTGACTTTGGGAACCAGCTTGTACAGAAAGTTCCCAGCATCCAGGTTTTAATGGAGTCCAAGCAGGTGTGTAACAGCTGCAGCTTACACATCTCATGGGGCTTAAAGGAGATGTACAGTTGGATGTCATCTGCATAAAGATGGTAGAAGATTCCTTTAAAGGAGCTCAGGATGTGCTGAAGAGGATGCAGATAGAGGAGGAAGAGCAGAGGCCCCAGCATAGAACCTTGTGGGACACCATGGGCGAGGGAGGTCTGAGATAATGCTCAGATGTTCTGATGGGAATCTTTTCTTGATTAATTTGATTACCTCTGCGATGTTTTCTGTGAGTAAAGTTTAAAATGTCTGAAGATAGTTGTAAAGCTGTAAGAAACTACCGAAATTGATTAACATCAGAGAGGCACACTGCAAATAGGAAAACTATTTAAACATTGATCAGATCCTTTTCATCTTGTCAGCATTGTTTATTGTAAAGTTTCATTCAGTACACAGTTTAATGACAACGATCAACAGAAAAAACCACTAACATAGGCACTGACGCTACACTTTATGCAATTATCAGGTTTTGCTCCTTGCAATTGTGTGACCTAGCATGGCAGCCCTTCACACAACACGACTGTACCATTCTCTACATGTTTAGAAGCTCACAACACACAAAGCCACCCATGCTTCCATTGTTTCCACACCCAGCTATCCCGTGATTCAACGCTACAGCACCCGATAACGTCATCTGACAGAGACAGATGACCTATTACGGATAATGAATTCTTTACCTTCATTTTATTCCTTCTGTCTGTTTATGGGAGGGATAGTGTGGCTTCTTAGATTTACAAGACATCACATCTGTGCTGCTCCGTTTGTTGGCTTCCATTCTCTCCACAACTCTGTTACAGCTGGAAGGAGGCGAGAGAGGGTAGTGGCGTAGGCTTTTAGCATGGGACAGAGAGTGGACACGAATAACCAAACGTGAAGGTTTTGAAGAAATATGGCAACCCAACCAGCTGAAATATGATTGGCTCTAGAACCAGGAAGAATAAATGTGGTGCTGTTTGTCAAATGAAAGGCCATCGCGGCCAGGCCATTTTTTAAAACAGAAAACATGGCAGCCCCTCAGCCGGCTGGAGATCTTTGTTATTGTAACAATGTGATAGTCACATTGTGTCACGCCCTGTCCTGTCTACTCTTAGGTTTTGTCTGTTCTCCGTTAATTGCTCCCACCTGCCTCTTGCTTCCCAATCACCATAGCTCCCGCTCCTCTTGTATTTAAACCCCTTCTGTTCTGTGTTCCCTGTCGTGTCATTGTTTCAGTGTTCCAGCGTGTGACTCTAATAAATCAATGTTAGAAGTTCTCACCTGCCTGCCTGTTTTCCTCCCCGCGTGTGGATCCTTGCCTCACCTCAGCTCACCTCGCCACACGCTCGTGACAGAATGACACGACCCCCTGAAGGGTCCAGCGGGGAGATCCTCCCATGGAAGTATTTATTCCAGTTCTTCTCCGCCGACTATCGACCAGCTTCTCCTTCCCCAGCTCCAGCTCCGCCTCGCTGCAGACGGCGTCCCCGACCTTCTGCCTCGGCGTTCCTCGCCGCCCTTCCGGAACCGGACGGGACGTTGGAGGGAGAGATGCTCCGGGATCGCTCCAGCTTCGAGGGCACGAGGCTGGCTTTCTGCTCCCCCGGGGTTGGTCCACGGCGTGGGGAGAGACGCCGGAATCCACCGCAGCCCTGCGCTTCAGGACGGAGCTGCGAGCCCACCGCTGGCCGTGCTTGGCGAGCCAGTTCGGACACGCCCCCGGTCAGACCACCTGTCCCGTCTCCGGCCGAATCGGCGTCTGCAGGAGGAGGAGCTGCGCTGCTCGCAGCCCTGTGGGCGGAGCACGCCAGTCTACAGGTTGAAACAGCCCAGGTTCGTCAGACCATCGAACTCCAAGTCCTCCAGCTAGATGATCTGCTCGCTGAACTCCGCGGGCTCCAGCTGGAAGATCTGCTCGCTGAGCTCCAGCTGGACCACCTGCTCGCTGAGCTCCAGCTGGACGAACTGTTCGCGGCTCCGGCTGAACCAGCTGTCCCGCCTCCGGTCCACTCGGCTCCTCTGTCATCTGTGGGAGGTGGAGCCACACCCACAGTCCAGCCAACTGAACTGGCCAGTCAACGGGCTGAGCTGGTCCGGCTTCAACAGAGCGCCCATTCTAATCAGCTCCGACTCGACGCTCTGCGCTCCCTGTCTTCAGCACTAGCACTGCTCGTTCACTCAAGGCCTGTTCCAGGGGGGGTCCAGAAGCAGACGGTGCAGGCCCAGAAGCAGACGGTTCCGGTTCCGGCCCAGAAGCAGACAATGCGGGCCCAGAAGCAGACGGTACCAGCCCAGAAGCAGATGGGTCTGGTGCAGGCCCAGAAGCAGACGTTACCAGCCCAGAGGTCAGCGGTTCGGGGACCGGCGGTCCAGAAGCCAGAGGACCAGAAGCGGATGAAAGTCAACACCGCCTCCATTCCAAGGGTCGACGCCTCCATTCCAAGGGTCGACGCCTCCAATCCAAGGGTCGACGCCTCCAATCCAAGGGTCGACGCCTCCAATCCAAGGGTCGACGCCTCCAATCCAAGGGTCGACGCCTCCACTCCTGAAGTTGGCTCGTCTGATGACGTCGACGCCTCCACTCCTGAAGTTGGCTCGTCTGATGACGTCTCCGCCTCCACTCCTGAAGTTGGCTCGTCTGATGACGTCGCCGCCTCCACTCCTGAAGTTGGCTCGTCTGATGACGTCGCCGCCTCCACTCCTGAAGTTGGCTCGTCTGATGACGTCGCCGCCTCCACTCCTGAAGTTGGCTCGTCCGATGACGTCGCCGCCTCCACTCCTGAAGTCGGCTCGTCCGATGACGTCGCCGCCTCCACTCCTGAAGTCGGCTCGTCCAATGACGTCGCCGCCTCCACTCCTGAAGTCGGCTCGTCCGATGACGTCGCCGCCTCCACTCCTGAAGTCGGCTCGTCCGATGACGTCGCCGCCTCCACTCCTGAAGTCGGCTCGTCCGATGACGTCGCCGCCTCCACTCCTGAAGTCGGCTCGTCCGATGACGTCGCCGCCTGCCATCCTGAAGTCGGCTCGTCCGATGACGTCGCGTCTGGTCTGACGTCTCCTCCGTGTCCGGTTCTGATGGTGACTCTGAAGGTCGCTCCGGTCCAGCCTGCAGAGACTTTGTCGCCGGTCCTGCCTGTGTCCCCGGCCCAGCCTGCAGGGCTCCTCTACCGCAGGCGCCGCCCTCCCAGGGCCCGTCGCCTCCTCTTCTGCCCCAGGCGCAGGCCCCCAAGGGTCCGTCCTCATCTCCTCATCTGCCTCTGGCACAGGCCTCCAAGGGCCTGTCCTCGCCTCCTCATCTGCCCCAGGCGCCGGCCTCCAAGGGACTGTCGCCTCCTCATCTGCCCCAGACGCAGGCCCCCTAGGGTTCGTCCTCGTCTCCTCATCTGCCCCAGGCGCCGGCCTCCAAGGGCCCGTCGCCTCCTCATCTGCCCCAGGCGCCGGCCTCCAAGGGCCCGTCGCCTCCTCATCTGCAGCAGGCGCTGACCTCCAAGGGCCCGTCGCCTCCTCATCTGCAGCAGGCGCAGGCCTCCTGACTCTGCTGATCCCTGCCGCCTCTCCTGTGGT
This sequence comes from Nothobranchius furzeri, assembly GCF_043380555.1. NCBI lineage: Eukaryota > Metazoa > Chordata > Actinopteri > Cyprinodontiformes > Nothobranchiidae > Nothobranchius > Nothobranchius furzeri. The sequence continues at coordinate 29,947,495 of NC_091747.1, read as the reverse complement.
CCCTCAGTTCCTCTGGGCCCTCCCTCCGGGTCCCCCCCCTCCCGCCCTGCTCCTTGTTCCTGTGGGCGTCTGGGATCCGCCCTTTGAGGGGGGGGTACTGTCACGCCCTGTCCTGTCTACTCTTAGGTTTTGTCTGTTCTCCGTTAATTGCTCCCACCTGCCTCTTGTTTCCCAATCACCATAGCTCCCGCTCCTCTTGTATTTAAACCCCTTCTGTTCTGTGTTCCCTGTCGTGTCATTGTTTCAGTGTTCCAGCGTGTGACTCTAATAAATCAATGTTAGAAGTTCTCACCTGCCTGCCTGTTTTCCTCCCCGCGTGTGGATCCTTGCCTCACCTCAGCTCACCTCGCCACACGCTCGTGACACATTGAACTGTTATGTAACTATTTAACTGTACGGTTAATACATAGTTCACCTTTAAAGGTGTTTTATAAAAGAAACTGAAATACGTTTGTTACAAAACAGGACAGGATGGGTTTTATGGTGCTACGTTTGTATTTACAGAACTCCCCAAAGCAGCAGGACAGTCTGCACTTAGCGAGGGAAGACTGTTTGCTGCTGAATAAAACAGCCAATTGTAGAAGAGCTCCTCTAGCCAATCAGAGAGGAGAAAGGCGAGACCTTCCTTGGATAACCTACAATTCCAATTCACGCTCTCCACAGCTTCGTCTTGACTTCGGGGTTAGCTCAGTTAGCTAGTAGCTACATTTGCTCATTGGCTCCCACCTTCACAGCCCGACTCCCAGCACCGCATCTTTTCCCATTTTTGGATTGTCTGGGTGTGGCGAGACAAAACAGCGGCGGTTGGAAGAACAGACAGAAATTTGTCTAGTACCTGTGTCTATGGTACCAACACAACAACACATCATCATCATGACTGTAGAAGCTGGAGGGATGAGTCAGAGCAAGCAAACGGGGATTTTGAGCTCCATTGAGAAGGGTGGACACCTCCATTCCAGCAGGTCTTACTCAACACACACAGAAGAGGTCTGAGGATTTATTTCCACTAACTCCCACCTCTGCACTGTCAGCTTCTCATTCAAAGCACAGAATTTTGCAAGAGGCGATCTCTGGTTGTAATTTAGACTCTGTGAGATGATGATTCTGTGGCCAAACTCAGGTCATTTCTCTCTGAGGCGTTTTCCTTGTCTTTATTACTCTGAGACTTGGCTTCCGAGCAGGGCTTTCAGCTCCAGATGACCTCATCCTAGGTGAAACTAGCGGTTCCGAAATGTTCTCCTTGAACACGTTGAGGACAGATCGTGTTTTTAGCTCGCAGGGTGGAAACATTTTACACAACACTGTGGGGGATTTTGCTTGAATTGTTTCCATATTTCTGTCTCTTTTCAGCTAAACAGGTTTATTTTGACCAAATACATTGATGAAGGTTTATTTTTTTGTTTTGTTTTTTTCTTGCAGGGAAGCGACCTCATGAGTGCAGCATCTGCAACAAGGCCTTCAAACACAAACACCACCTGATTGAACACATGCGGCTCCACTCGGGGGAGAAGCCGTACCAGTGTGACAAGTGTGGGAAACGATTCTCCCACTCCGGCTCCTACTCCCAGCACATGAACCACCGCTACTCCTACTGCAAGAAGGACACGCAGAGCCAAGCAGGAGATCAGGATAGCCCCGAGGAGGATGGAGAGACCCGGCCCGACATGCAGAATCAGCACATGGTCCCTTTACTGCTAGACTCGGACGAAAGAGGGGGCAGCACCAGAGAGGATGAGGAGAGTGAAGAAGAGGAGGAGGGCATGGTGGATATGGACGATATCCAGGTGGTGCAAATAGGAGAGGAGGGAGGAGATAATGAGACAGAGGAGCAAGAGGGGAGGTGTAATAAAGGGATTGTAGTGGTGAGCAGAGAGAAAGAGGAAGAAAAAGCAGAAATGGAGGAGGATGAGGAGGCTAGCACAAAGCAGGAGGTGCTGGAGAGTCTCGATGGAGAGGAAGACATTCATATGAAGGAGGAGGAGGAGGAGGCAGAGGCAATGGGTACAGAAGGAGGTGTAACAGAGGAAACATATGGGGAGGTCCCAGATAAGATTGAAGATGAAACATCCAGGAGCAAGAATCCTGAAGATGAGAAGGATCCCCAGAAGGATGAGGAGCAGTAGGAGATCCTGCCTCCTTCATGAGACCCAATCAGACTCCTCCTCTCCCGGTGAGGAGGAACCCAGAAGATGATGTCTGTGTACTCCAACAGTTCACTACTGTGTAGAAATCCAGGTGTGCCTGAAAAATACTTGTGACTTTTCTACGGGGGGAGCCGTGCCTCCCGTCTGTACGGAAGTGATGAAGATGAGAGTTTTAACAGATGAAGGACGTTAAATTCTACAACTGTGGAAGCTAGAGCTGACACGTTTTATTACAGAAACACCTCGGGTCTTTCTTTTTGTCTATCTTACTAATGTTGTCACTCATATCCTAACCTTTGAAAGCTGTACAGTCTGGAAATATTTCTATATCTTTTTATTACCAATGAACAAAACTTCAGTATTTTGTTAAGTTGGAGTAAATTTAAAAGAAAACAATCCTGTGCACTACAAGAGACTTGGTTTACTTACAGGTTGGAGGTTGTGTGTACCCTTCAGTATTAGATGTGCGGCGCCGTCACGCCTACAGCTACCTAGCATTACACTTATGTTGTTGTCTAACTGTGAACCTTTTCCGTTTCAGTGTTGGCACTCGGAAGAGTTGAGTTTCTTGGAAAAAGATCCAAAACATTTCCGATAAATGTTAGCTTAGCGCCCACTTGCACTGCTAAAAACCACTAAGGAGATTTCGCACCTTGTTTAATCTGGACGCTGAAGTGGTTTGGCACATAAGTTACCTAGCATGGAGATGCTAATGGGTGGACTAAGTCAAGCTAGCTGCTTCCGGAGGCTAATACATACTAAAGAATAATGCTTTAAAGGTGCAGTATGTAAGAACATAGTGAGATTTTTACAGTGAATCATTTTGGAAGGAAGGATCTACTGAAACATGTTTCATATCCAGCTGGACTGTCAGGTTTTCTCCTTTTAACACAAAGGAAGGAGGGACGTAACAACTGTTTACATCAGTGCGTGTGGGGTTGCCGTGTCTCCTGCAAACTAATACCGCAGCTTGTAGTCATTTTTACTTCACTTCTACATACTGCACCTTTTAATGTGGAGAGCAGAAAGCTGTTTACCCCCACCCCGCCTCAAAGCCTTATGCAAAAAGTAAATAAACGAATAGAAGCTTGCATATCAGAAGTGCCATTGAACACTGCTGTGCACGTGTCGCAGCAGCAATCAGGTATCAGCGGGTCCCCCATCAACCCAACAACTACAGCACTGTTGCCCCCGCACAGTAATTTAGTCTGACACTAGGTGGTGTTTATTACTTACTAGATGTTTTCTAATCGGAACAAATCCTATTTACTGTGTACATTTTAAATGGAATAACATCTTGTTGTCCTGCCTTCTCTTAGCGTGTTTATCACACCTCAGAAACGTCTCTTCAGGTAGCCACATGTGGGCGAGAGCTTGTTTTACCCATCAGTATTATTTTATATTCTGTTACGGTGTGTGTGTGTGTGTGTGTGTGTGTGTGTGTGTGTGTGTGTGTGTGTGTGTGTGTATGTATGTGTGCGCGTTATCATCAGTGGCAGTATTATTTCCACTCTCAACGAGCAGGTTTGCCTGTTTATCCGTAGAGAACTTTCATATTTATGTGTCTGAGTTTTTGTATTTCTTTATGCTTATTTATTACAGTATGTAGTGTACAATACTCTAGCTTGTATTAATACAATAATATATTTTAGTATGGACAAGGAAGAAAAAACAAATAACTGCAAGCCTGTAAAAGAGACTCCGGCACACTGAAGTGTGTTTTATGAACAAATGAAACAAGGTTTTTCTTCAGGGTGAAAAGACGAACAACTTTTGGATCAAACGACCTCCTGCATCTGGTCCATGTTGGTTTTCTTTGCCCTTGCTAACATGAAGCTACTGATCTGACAACTAATCTACTAGCATGAGTGTGTGCTGCTGTAACGAAGGATGACCCTTACACATGGACTGTTCCTTTACCAAGCCAAAATAATATTGCTGTATGTTCTTATTTGTGCCAACATGTTCCTTCCTTTATGTTAGTGTCACAGCGGTTTTATTACCACCCCCCCCCCCCCCGCACACACACACACATTTTTTATAATGAAGAGTTTTGTTTTTCTTTATTTTTTTTTTATGACTCCCCATCTTACAATAAAATGCATCAATTACATGCTTCTTGGTTTTAATTATGTCAGTGAGACGTGTCCATGGTACTGGGATTAGCTCCAGCTCACCAGCCGTGGGGGGGGGGGGGGGGGGGGGGGGCAGGACAACAGCCCAGCATTACTGAAAAGATGAGTAAGCCTGACTTATCCAAGGACATGTTTTTACACGCAAACTTCTGCACAGGAAGTGGAGTGTTGCAAAGCAATTCCCCACCAGGACAGCAGAGGGCGTAGTGCTTTTCTGTGGTGTCCTGCCACCATAACACTCATGTATCTGGTCCAGGATGGTGTGTTTACTGATGTGTTTACGTATTTCAGAGACTTTATAACACGGACAAATTAGTTCTTGATGTGGTAACCGCCTCCGAACCCACGTTTCCCGTCGTTTCCGTCCACGTGTTCTCCGTATTTTGTACTCCTTCAGTCACAAATGAAACGCTCATATTTTCGGACTTTTTCCGCGATGCGTTCTTCAATCTGCCGCTAAATATTTCTTTACTTTTTAATGGGGCAACGGCGATGCTGATGACGAATTTACTTGAAGCTGCATCCTGACCAATCACAAGCTTGCGTTCTCTTTTGACGGATTAAAAAAATTTTGGGCCTGTCTCCGTCACCTTCTGTGAGCCCGTCAGAGAGCCCTTGCGCCGACGCATAATGGCGTTGCGTGTCTCCGCACCGACGCAGACGGAGAAGCATTAATCAGGGTCAGGGTTAGTGAACCAGATGTTTTGATGTTGGGGGGCCTCTATGGAGTTAAGCAGCTGCTCAGCTGAGTCATCAGTGGGAGGGATCAGAAAAGGTCGTGATGCTCCTCCGTCTGTCGGGAACCTGTAGGGTGAAGTCACGTGACAGCAGCAGACCCTTGTGGTCCATCCGTAAGTAGCTCAATCCAAGGTCAGCTCTATTGATCCAGATCAGGTTTTCAGGAGCCCCCTCCCCCCCAGCATGAATTATTAATGCAATGGACTCAAATCTATAAGCGGAGGAGGAGTTGAAAATGATCTGAGCACTTTTCTGCTCCTTGTCCTCCTGAGCTCAGGAACCAAACAGCATGGGTTTAATCTGGTACGTGTTCTTTGGATGGCTAAAGAATCCATCAGAGGCCCCCAGAGCCACCCGAAGATGACATAAAGCTCTAACATTACAGCTGCTTCCTGTAACGGTGCCCGTTATGAACGTGTCCTGCATTTGTCATTGCGGTGCAGCGGGCTGCAGCCGGTGGCTCCATGTTTTACAGGCATTCAGGACAATCCAGAACCCAATGCCAACATTCTGCCAGACGTTCTGCTGGGCTCAGCATTTCAAAGGAAAATTGAAAAGCTAAAACTGCTAAGAAGATGCAGAGTACTGTTGCCAATAGTGGTGCAAATGCCTGATGAAGTATCATGGCTGCCAGGACTCTGACACTGAGCCAAACCCTGGGGGCTGGAGCTCCCTGGGGAAATTTAGAAAAGAGCCGAAAGGAGGAGGAGAAAAGAAAGACGGAGCTCAGGAAACAGCAGTCACTTAAATTTCATCTTCATTTACTCAACCATTAAAAAGCAGCGTTTGCACAGTGTGTGTGTGTCTGTACGAGTGTTCTGTGTGAAGGAGCTTTAATGTGTGATAAATGACCGTTTCAGAGCGCTGGTCAGCAGAAGCTCATCCACAACAGGTCCGCGCCACACACACACACACAGGCCTGGAGGGTGGTCACTAATAATCACAAGGATGTATCTACATTCAGTCAACATACCACTGCTCAACTAAACATTACCTTGTAGGATTATAAATGTGAGCGATCTTGTCAGCTCCTGAGGCACATCCTACCAGTTTCACAGGATGTGGGATAAGACAAGCTGGAAAAATTAGATCAGCTTTAGCCTTCACCGTAATCCCAAAAGTTCCAAGAATTCCTGTGTTTTAGTATTTATTCTCTACCAAAGTGTGAAAAGATACTAGATAAATATGAATGCTAAGCCAGCGATTTACTACAGAGACGGTTAACCACAAGCATGTGTGGCAGTGTGAGCGTCCTGTCACAGTGTCCCGACTGATCATGCGCCCTGGCTTCTTGGCCAAGGAGATGTCCCTTTGGCTGACAGGTTAGCGCGCATGACTCTCACCTGAGAGTCTGGGGATCGAATCCGGCTTCTTCCGGCTCTTGGAGAGTACAGACTTTTTTTTCCTCCTCTCCTCCCTATCTTATCCCCAAGGCTCTTTGTCTGTCTTTGGGTGTACGGAGCTTCTACATTTTTTCTGGAAACTGGAAATGATTAAAAATGGATCTGGTCAGCTGGTCACTCAACCCGATTGACAAAATTTTCTCAACAATGAGAACGGGAGAAGGGGCTCCCGAGTGCCCCTCTGGGACGGATCCAGTTGGGCATATCATGGACTCCTGGAAACAGTGGAACCTGATTTGCCTATCTCAGCTGTCTGTAGAGGACTCTGAAGACGTCTGGATATTTGTGGTGTTGGTGTCTGGTTTCCTGCTCTTTGGCCTTGGAGGTTACCTGACTTAGTGGAAAATTAACAAGCTGTTGAGGAATATTGGCTCACTCCCGGAGCTCAGAGATGGATTGCACCGCACTGTGAATTCGCAGACTCATATAATTGTCAAGATGAGTCGTAAGCTTGGAACTTTGGCTGAGATTCATGCGTTGGCACAAAAGATGGATGCGATCAAGGAGCGAGTGGACGAATCAGCATGGATTGGAATAGATTAATCTACGCCATTATTGGATTTTGAGAGGTTGAGGGGGAGGGTAGACGAAGATCTATATCATCAAAAGAAGTCCCAGGAGAAGGGAGGAGTCAAAGGCCCCACCTGACGTGTACAGTCATGCACAAACACAGTCACACACTCCCTCCCTCATGCTCACACATGCACATACAACCAAAGACTTACAAAAATGCACGCCAGACACCCACTCATGCTCCCCATACACACCCTATTCACTCTGGTCCTGGTACTGCTGCACATGGGGTACAACCATTACCAGTTCCCAGAGTTCAACCCTTTCTGCTGGGGTGCTGATGAGCAGTCTCCCCCGCCTAACGCTGAGCAAAGCAACCCACCACCCCAGACCCCAACCAGACAGCCAGATGTCCCATCTAGCCTCCAGCCCCGGGAAGCCAAGTGACAACAGAGGTGTGCTAAGAGCCCTAGTCTCCCTCTGCCAGCTCCAATATAGTGTTAGTGTGTGTTGATGAGGTGTATTCCATGGCTGTGGTGAGCGGGCAGTTCAGGCATCGTCTGACCTACGCCTGCTGATGCCACCACACTACCCCACTTGCACCCTCAGCCCTTGGTGTCTAAGTGCAGTTTAAAATTGGAAGTGGGCACCGGCACTCGGGATGAGGCTGAAAAATCACCCTGCCAAATGCCATTGAATGTGCTCTCTCCCAAGGCCCTAAGTGTGTGTTTGTGTGGAATGTCGTCAGTGGAAGTGTATAAGGTGCAAATAAAATTGGGGGGCAGAGTGCCACAGGAATGCAGAAATGGGGTCCATACCCGCACCCCCTGACTTGTCCACCCCCCAAGGTCCTATGTGCATGATTGTGTGATGATGTGAGGGAGCAGGAGGAAAAAAATCTGTGGGGATGGGGAGGAATGGTTGGTTGGACTTAAGCCCTCCAGGGAGCCAGCTCCCCCACTGGCCCCAATAGGCACCTCTGTTGCCAAAGTGCCACCCAGGGCATGGAGACCCTGGCCCATCTTGCCAGGGCCCAAAACAGCAGCATCGCAGAGCCTCACGGAGTCCGAAGGCACCAACCCAGCCCCACCCAGCAGAATATCTACTCCCATCCCTGCATTTGCACAACTTCCAGAATATATAAGACATAGGATAGATTAAGACCACGCAGAATGTCATCTGCCTCGTCACCCATGCAATAACACATTCAGATTACTTGCCAGGCGAAATCTTTCAAAACGTCGGATCCATTTGTCCCACTCATGCGGTTTAGAAAACTCGAAGGACTCCGGCAGCTGAATATTGAAGGTAGCGCACGGCCCCATAGTAGCACTCTCATTAGCCACAGCTAGCTGCTGGCTCATGTCGCTAACTTCTCCACCTTGGCTCATTACGTCCTCCCGACGGTGTACAATAATCTTCCAGAATGGGTCTAAACTCTTAACGCAAACTACCAGACTTCTGACACCATTTTGTGTAATTAAAATACTGTGCGAGTCCAACTGTTAGTTCAACGTCTTTATTTCTTAGCTTCCTGCCTGAACAACCCCTACACATCATCACCCCGCCCCCACGACTCTGTAGTCTTTATACCCATATTCAGTTACACCACACCTAGTAAGTATTAGCTAGGGTGACCATACGTCCCCTTTTCCCTGGACATGTCCACTTTTCACTCTGTCCGGGGCATCCGGGGGGGTGGTTTCTTGTATTCATGAAAATGTCTGGTTTTTCATCCTGGAGCAGGAATCGAATTATGGTGGAGCTGGATATCTTACTCATCAGGGGAGAGCTGGAAAAAAGGTTACTACCTCTATTACATCATTTATGGAGGGGGCCATCGACTAGCACACTGCTGCTAACCACTAATACATTCTCTCTCTCCTGATAATAACTTTTTGTTTTCATTGACTTTTGATGTGCTAATACTAGTTTATCCGTTTAATTATAGATCCACTAGGATAAATACAATAAAGTTTATCTTTCACCAAATACAATATTTACTAAGACATCACAATATAACTATAGACACATTACTTGTGTGTGTGTGTGTGTGTGTGTGTGTGTGTGTGTGTGTGTGTGTGTGTGTGTGTGTGTGTGTGTGTGTGTGTGTGTGTGTGTGTGTGTGTGTGTGTGTGTGTGTGTGTGTGTGTGTGTGTGTGTGTGTGTGTGTGTGTGTGTGTGTGTGTGTGTGTGTGTGTGTGTGTGTGTCTGTCTGTCTTTGTCTGCCTGCTCTGTCTTCTCGATCCCCAGTGAGTCATGGAGGATGGCTGCTTATACTGAGCCAGGATTCTCTGGAGGTTTCTTCCTGTTAAAAGGGAGTTTTCCTCTCCACTGTCGCTGCATGCTTGCTTAGTATGAGGATTGCTGTATAGTCACTGACACAAGTCAGTGACTTGATGCAATTTGCTGGGTTCCTTATATAGGAAACATTATTTCTGATTGGCTTAATGAACTGTGAATTGGAATGTTTATTATGTGAAGTGCCTTGAGACGACTCTTGTCGTGATTTGGCGCTATATAAATAAACTTGAATTGAATTGAATTGAATTTATGGACTCTCAGCATATCGGGTATTCTTTTCAGCGGAGAGCAGAGAGAGCGGCACAGCGCTGATCGTTGGTACGCTTCAGGAAGCTGCGTCCAGTGCACGGTCCATTCTCAAAGTGGCGCAACCAAAAAACTGTAATTAGCACATGCCCACTCATATTCTCGACTTTCATCACCTGTGCTGCTGTGATTTCACCTCACTGACGCAAAAACACACTCTCCACTTTGCAGTCAGGAGATCCCTTTGATCTGCTCAAAAGTAACTGATGGGGTGAAAAAGTAAGAATCCAGGCAGCAGTTTATCTGGAGAGTTTAGAGGAGATGCAGGAAGATGAGAGACAGGACAGGAAAATAGTTAAATAAAAACAAGAAAACAAAGCTTCAAAGTGAAATGTAGGTTTTTATTTCCACTACACGTTTTTACCTGTATAAAACAATAAGTTATACACATGTAATAATTATACATCTGATACAATTCAGATCACCTTCAACACCCAGGGCCGTTTCAAGGCATTTTGGGGGCCAAGGCAAAACGGAGCACCCCCCACCCCCATAACTAGGCTCCACAGAAGCCTCTGTCTGTGTAATCCATACCCTGGCCAGGAGTGTTAGTTATACAGTGTTTATAAAAGCCCCTCAGACATTACTGACATGTTCTAATATTATCAGATGAAAAACTAAATTATCAGACATGCTGTCTCATCTGTTTCTTTTCTAAACTTGAAAAAAGTAACAAAACTATTTGAAAGCCACTATTTGTGGATTCTCTGAAAGTTTCCATGGAGTGTGTGACAACTTATTTTTTCATTGATCCTATCGTCTAATCTCACAGCTGAAACAAGCATCCTTAATAATCTGTGCACAGGAAGCTTACCGATGCTGTAGTAAAACAAAAGGTATAATAATTTATTATTAATAAAACCTTGTTGCAGCACTAAAGCAGCTGAAAACTGAGATATTGCAATAAATATGCAAAATATTTACACATGATTTGTTTTAGAGCCTTTTGTTGGCAGAATCTGATATTAATTTTAGCTCTTCACCTGGAAAAGAAATGGTCCAAACGTGGTTTGTGTGGTGTTGCCAAAGTGTGACATCATAGGCACAGATCCCCTGTCCTCCTTTTTGGAAATGGAAATATGGTCACCCTAGTATTAGCAGTCCGTCATCACTTCATCCTCCATCTACAGAGAAGAGAGTTGGTTTGGACATGACCACATCAGGTAGTACCTAATTTCATTTTCCTCTGAGGTGATGGAAGAAGTTTCCACCGTTACATTAGCAGGACTGAGTAGGGGTGTAACGGTTCACAGGGGTTATTCGAACCGTTTCGGTTCGGTCCACTTGCGTACCGTTTCAGTTTATTTGTTCCATCAAATAGTGAATTTTTCACATATTTGTGTGATTTAAGTGCAGCAGATGAAAGTTCCTCTGCAAGTTTCCGCACGGACGCTGCATTGAGTGATGCAGGATGAGCGCAATCTCCGTTAAAAAAATTATATTTTCAAATTCTGATCAACGTCTTTCAGAGTGGATCACACCAGTTGACTGTCGCTGCTACTGTGGAGTCAGTGTAAAGAGCCTTAGCATCATGTCGCCTCTCCCTCCCTTCTCTCACAGTGTGCAGACACGCAGTGGCAAACATGTAATCAAACATGTCTGCTGAACCTTTCCGCTGTGACAACTGATGTAAATTTTTCATCTTACAACAAAAAACACGGCGCGGAGGACGCTCGTTGTTTAATACAAGTTTTAAAGAAGAAACTCTGGGCGGTGTGAGGAGAGTGAAGAAATAAAAACACGTGAAACACAACACTCGTCTGTATGAGTGTGCTGCGCAAATCATAGACATGAATACATAGATGACCCTTTGGGTGCTGGAGAGTGTAACAGAGTCACCGCCATGTTGGATGGGTCTCCTCGCTCTCTAAGGTCAATGCAGAGTGAGCAACTATGCGCGTTTGTGTGCAGCCTACGGGTACAACAACCAGCGTACTATTGAAACAGATCACGTGGGATTACTAGTGGCTTTTCTAGCGTACCTGATAGGATTTTATATTTAATATTTATTTTTATTTAATTATATTTAAATTTTAATTATCATGCCGTACCTTGTGTTTGATTTTGTCAAAAAGCTTGATAAAACATGTTTTTTTAGTTGGCTAAGCACCTTCCTCAGTAGAAATGAATGCTCTGGGGGCTAATCTATGTAGCATGGCGGTCGGCCGTTATGGAATCTCCGACAGTGTCACGAACGTGCGTGCCTGGTGAGTGGAGCGGTGATCAGATGAGGATCCAAACGCAGGGAGGAAAAAGGCGAACAGGTGAGTCCGTTTAACATAAGTTTATTTGAACACACACGCTGGACACTGAAACAATGACTCGACATGGAACACAGAACAGAAGGGGTTTAAATACACGAGGAGCGGGAGCTATGGTGATTGGGAAACAAGAGGCAGGTGGGAGCAATTAACGGAGACACAGACCAAAACCTAAGAGAAGACAGGACAGGGTGTGACAGATAGACGGCGCCAGTCCACAGGGCATCTATGTATAAATGTCTGTGGCGCAAATACCCTGTGAAATTATTAAATACATCATGCTAGATTAGCAGCCTGTGATGACACCTGGTTCTGCTCACTATAGGATCCACTTCAGATATTAAATAAATAAATAAATATTATCATAATATTCCGAAAATTATCAAACCGAGCCCTTCAAAACGCTGAACCAAACCAAATACGAGTTTAGCGTACCGTTACACCCCTAGTAAACAGTGAAGAAAAATAACAAGAAGCTTTGTGAGGTGCTGAAAAAAGTATTTTTTTTTTGCTGTTTTTATTTCAAACTTTTTTCTGCGAAACAAGATTTTAACAAATAAAGGACTGAGTTACTTGGAAGATGTGGGTGCGGTTTGGACCAGCCATGAAAACAGTTCAACACACCAATATAATTAGCTTTAAATAGATTTGCTCATATTGTTGAAGTGATTTATTATAGTTGTTTAAGTGAATGTACAGCAATTTGAAAACACTTTTTGTGTTTGTTGGGGGTGGGGGTGGGGGTGGGGGTGGAGGGGTGCCACTGCCCGAACTTGTCTAGGGCACCAAATGGTCTAGGACCGCCCCTGAATAAAGGATTTCGGTTCTTTCTGCTAAAAGTGGTTCTAGAAGCAGATAAATCAGTTTTCTTCAGCTCTTTGTAGTTTAACTAAGTTTTCTAAATATCAGAGGTTCACCTGAAGATAACTTATTAAACTGTAGAACCATATGAGCACATTATTGGTTTGTGGACACAAGTTCCTAAAGAAATCAGAAGAAATCTGCCTTTCATCTTCATCCTGAGGTCTGATGAAGGTGAGAGTGTGGGCAGGTTTACATGCTGGGAGGGGCTGTGGATGTAAGTGAGTGATGTGTGGGTGCCTTCGTAGCTCCAATCATTTCCCACATCCCTTTATTCATCCCATCTGGGGGCAGTGAGGAGACAGAAAGGGAGAGCAGGACCTGGGACCCCTGCAGAGAGATTAGCACTGACAGCACAACAAAGAATAATGATGCCAGGGGCCTTCAGCTCTTCCACAAATTCAAACGTAATGTATGGCTTTAGCTGCGCCAGTGAAGGATCAACATAATATGTGAGCGTCCCATGTACTTTGTGGTGCACTCCGTTGACAGTGATGTAAAAGGAATTTATGCCCGTAAAAGCGTGCAGGTTAATTAACTAAGGCACTGGAGCAAATCCAATAGGCTTATGAGAGAGCTGGCAACCCTCTTCTCTGGAAGGCCTAACCTGTGGAAAGAGCAGGAAAACATCCGCTTGGAGATCACACGGACGCAATGTCTGCAGGATTTTACTTAGTTTTTCTTTACTTTGTTTCCATGGCATGTAGTGATGCACCGAGGTTGGAACCAGGGTGTGGTTAGTGGGAATAACGGGCGGGTAGAAGGGGTGGGTGTGGCTTTTAGAATGTTTCTATGTGACCAGGTGATATTTATGAAGGATAGGCGCATGCACTTCACAAAGTTAAGATCAAACACAAATTTCAGTTTTAATTAAAGAAAACTGATCTGGAAAAAGCATTGATACAGAAATTAAATCTTATTTGACCTCCTTAAGTATTCTTCTGCTGTCCTTACTAACATTGTTCAGCAGTATGGAATTAAAACATGTTTACAAGCTTTAAAACACAAAATGTTCCACTTAAGGGTCTATTTTGGGTGAAAGTGGAAGAACTAGAATCTGGTGTGAAAGTCCAATTATGTCAGTAATCCAACATAGACTGAAAGACCATCTAAAGCAGGGGTGCTGGGTCCTGGTCCTGGAGGGCCAGCATGCTTTAATTTTAACCCTGTTTCAAAACACCTGACTTCAATCAGCAGGTAATTAAGAGGCTTCTGCGAAGGCGATTCAACCACTTAATCAAGTGTGTAGGAGCAGAGAAACCACTAAAACACGCTCGACTCCGACCCTCCAGGATAGACTGATCTAAAGGCCCTTTGCAGATGTTCTGGATTCATTAGCTGATTAGAGTGCGACAGTGTGAGTCTAGAATATTAAACCTGGTCATATTATTCTAGAGGCTGCTCAGTGGAGCGGTGGTTAGCTCTGCTGACTTGCAGCAAAGAGGTCCTGGGTTCACGTCCTGGCCTAGGGTCGTGCATGTGTTCCCCGTGCACGCGTGGATCTTCTCCAGGTTCTATGGCTAACTCCCACAGTCCAAAAACATGACTGTCAGGTTGATTGGTCTCTTTAAATTGTCCTTAGGGGTGTGTGTGTGTGTGTGTGTGTGTGTGTGTGTGTGTGTGTGTGTGTGTGTGTGTGTGTGTGTGTGTGTGTGTGCTTGATTAGGTCCTGTGCTGCCCTGGGATGGACTGGAAACCTGTCCAGAGTATACCCCGCCTGCATGCCTGGAGACCGATGTAGATAGGCACCGGCCTGTACAACACACACACACACACACACACACACACACACACACACACACACACACACACACACACACACACACACACACACAGACACAGACACAGACACAGACACAGACACACACACACACACACACACACACACACACACACACACACACACACACACACACACACACACACACACACACACATTCTCCTAACACTGCAGCAGGTAGACCTTGGTGAGGTGCATCATGGTGCTTGACAGCCTGCTCACACTTCTCTTCTTAGGACTAGTGTTGGTTCTCGCTGACATCTGGAGCAGCTGGTGAGAGAAGGAAGCTGGCTGGCCTCAGGTGTGTCTGCTGCTACAGCAGGTGTCCCAGACGCAGGTAAACAAGTACAGATGCTGGAAAAGGGCCTTCATCTGTCAAGGAGTGCTGACACGGTCTTGCCTTGTATGTATTACCTACTTAATGGGCTCGATTGTATAACTGAAGGTGAGGAGAGAGATGGTGCTTTTAGCCTTCTGCAGTTAAATCCTGGCACGGAATGTTGATCCACCGCTTATTTAAAATGCAACGAATTTCCATGGAAAATGAACTACTCTGGCTGCTTGAAGCTCATTAATAACAATGAGGAGCTGGGCTGACATTTGGAATACTTACACGCTTGCTTAGCATCACTACGCATGCAAGAGCACAGCCCCCGTGAGCCTGGAACTGCATGACAGCACATCAGGGAAAAGGAGGACTTACAAAGGGAGCAAGCAGGAAAACGAGTTGTTTTTGTTACAGGAAGAGGATTTGATTCCCACACGCTGGTGTCCTCACTGATCGTCTGGCTACATCAGAACTGAGATCGGAATCTGTTTAGAAACAGAACGTCTCCCAAACCACAGAGGTAGACATCTGCAGACAGTGGGAACTCCACTGCAGTACGTGACTATTTTAGTTGGACCATCCTGATATTCCAGACTGTATTAGTGTTACATACTGTAGCTGTATAAATATACACTGTATAAGTAGTGTTACTGTATTAGTTACTCAAGTGTTACAGCTCTCAGCTGTGTAACACAAAAGTGTTTTTGTCGTGTTGTTAAAAATGTAAGACAACCCCTCAGGAGTGGTTATGGGACAAACGGGTAAAACAATTATTTAAAAATAACTATTAGCTGGATTCATTTGTCAAAAAATGTGTAGAGACAAAGAAAAATGTGAATCCTGCTGTTTATTGAAAAAGCATCCTCAGGTAAAGTACTATAGGTGTGACCTTTTTCTAGGAGACCGTAGGAAAAACTACTAGAAAAAGTGTAAAAGTACTTTGACCCATGGGCCTTTATCGAGGTCACCTAGTCCATGGTGGGATGAGTCTAGCTATACCGGCCTGCTTTAGAGAAATGGAACCTATCTTGTGATTTTAACTGTCTGGATCTCCAACCCAGGATCAGGACTGTACAGACCTTCTGAATAAGAGGTTTTAAGTCCTGGTGGATGTCCCAGCATGTCCACCAGCAGAAACCAACATGGCAGCATGACAGAGGTCTCTAAAACTATGCCCTATGAACAGAAGAGACCAAAATGCTGATGTTTACCCATAATGCACAGCAGCACATTTCGTGAAACCCAAAGATATCAGCACAGAAGAACCCTGCTGTAGCACTGTGGTGGAGGGCTGCTTATGGACCAACGTCTTCTGGAGTCTAACGGTTTTGACAGCGGACCAAACTGGGTCCTGCATCAGAATCTGAAACGGCCCAGTTCAACCACCACCCCTCAGTCGTTGCTACAGAATGGGTCTTCAGCTGGTTTGTGTCCTCCACCCAGCCTCCTGCTGATGGAGCGGGGCAGAAGTGCTGCCGACTCATAAATGTTTTAAGCTCCTTAATGGGCTGCTCACATTACCTGCCCACACCTCAGCTGAGCAGGCCAGGCCTCAGAAACATCACCAGCATATGGAGCACTACACTCACATCCCCTGTGGTCGCGCTCATGAATTATACAAACAATCTAATTGTTTTCTCATTTGGAAAAACCGGGGGACGTCTTGCTGGAGCCCGTGGAGTCCAGACGGTCAGTGATTCACCGCTGCCTTCCTGGTGGTGGTCCGTTTTGTCAAAACAGGCCGGGTCTGAGGCTAGAGCGGGAGGGGCAGGGCGTGTGTGCCGGTGAACCGAAGCTCACCTAATTATTACATGAAATGAATCAGGAAGTACAGGTTTATCTGAGTTAATATGAGTTTAAATCCTGATGGCTCACAGAAACACCAACCCCCAGATCAGATGGACTTCCATGGAAGCCAGAGAAGATCCCAAACTCGCAGAATTCAACCATCAGTGAGAAATAAACTCTGGTTCAGTTTGAGACTAAATAAAATCGCTTGGTTTCCATCAGCTTCTCATATTACTCTCATCTAATGCGTAATGACCAGAAACGTTCAGTAGGCATCACTTCTTAAACACAGGGACACCTAGGAAACGAGCGATATTCCGATCACAGTTTTCCTCCCGAGTCACTTGATTTCGAGTGTCTGCCGATGCAGAGTCTCAATCTGATACTTTTCAGGAAAGCATTAAAATAATAAGAAAAAGAAAGCACATGATCCAAGTTTCACTTTCACTCGTTTAGGAAGTTCTGCTTTAGCCTGCTTGCTAACAGCTTGGTGTCAGCTTTGGTGTAAATTGTGACATTACTGTGTTGTTTTCCTACAAGAAACAAATAATTTTGACGTAGAAACTTGTTGAAATTAAAACAAAGCCATTGTTATTCCATCAGAAAATCTTGGTGAATTTAAAACTAATTTTTGTTGTTTTAAAGGTTAAATCTGATCTCTTTCTCCCGATCCTTTTAAAATCACGTGATCTGATTGGAGCATCCATACAAGAAACAACTATTTGTGTAAAATTCACTTGGTTGAGTACAGATCTGATATTTTCATTAAAGATTATGTATGGATTTTTATCATTCAGACACAAAGAATGTGTTCATGATATTCCTAATCCTAATCTCCAGTGGTTTCCTTTGTCCTGAACAGGCAGGTGAACAGAAACTCCACTCCAGTTCGAGCTCCTTATAATCCAAACTGGCACTGAGGCAATTACCTAATTAGACATCAATTAATCCACAACCTTCGTGTCTTCAGCTGGTCTGACCCAATAACCGGGGGGATGGGTTAAACTGGTTCGATTACAAAAACTACACAAACAGATTTGGTTTTTATTAGATGTTTCACAAAGAGCAGTTAGCCTGAAAAAGACATGCTCACACACACACACACGCACGCACGCACACACACACACACCTTAGTCAACATTGTTTTGTTTAACTTTGTGTTAAAAGAAATCTGTTTAATCAAAAAAATAAAATAAATAAATAAAAAAAGAAGTTGTGTCTGGTTCTAGTATTTCATATTTCCTAGTTCCTACTGCATGAGTTCAGATGTATTGCATGCACTTAATTATTAATGTTCTGATTTCATTAAAAAACTTGTTCTGTAATAGTTCCTTTATTATTGAGATAAAAAATAATCTCAACTCTGAGGCTGCTCTGTAAATAGTTTTCAAATAAACAATACACATATCAACTTCTGATGAATCCATATCAATTTCAGACTTAAATAATGTATTGATGTAAACCACACCCACTCCCGGTTAAACCACACCCATTTCCGGGTTAGTCCACGCCCACTCCGAGTACAGCTGCAGATACAGCTAGTGGTGTACTCGCTCATCCCTAATGTTTATTAAATTCATTAAAAATGCATTCTTTAAAAAAAATCTAAATGTTCTTGGATCATCATGAGGTTAGAAAAAAATCGTATTTTGTAATTTTATTGATTCTAAGTTAAACGTTTTTTCGATAAAAAAATATATTGAGATTTATAATTGAACTGACTGAAACAAAAAAAAATTATGAAATCCATATTTCATCTAAATTTTACCACACAATTAACTGATCATCAATAGTATATTGGGAATAATATTAATTCTTATTAATGCCTCTAGATTCAATGTAATTTTAATAACGTCTATGACTTTCATTGTATGACTTACTGATGAAATGATTTTAAAAAATCCTAAAAATCCATAAATCATCACAAAATTACCGAAGTGTTCTCACATGGCACTGTCGACATGCGTGCTGTTGTTTTTGTATCAGTACATTTAAAGCTTTTTTTAAGAAAAATTGGTAAATATCATTTAATGGTCATGCTCAAAAATTAAAATATTCATTAAAAAATGCTATTTTATAAAATTAGTAGAAATTTCCCAGATCACCATGTGTACATGTGGAATCTTATTTATATTTATTTATACTCTTTATCTAAAAAGCGTTCCAACAAAAATTATTTACTCTTTTATTCAACAAGACAAAAAAATTGACATAAATATAAAATTTCATAAAAACTCTACACTTACAAAAATCTCAAAATTAAATTTTATGATGTGTGAAATCTGCCCATCTTTTTTAAATAAAAACCCCAAATGTTAAATGTATCTCAAAATAAAATAATATTTGTATATGTGGCTGTCAATCAAAATTAGTCCTAATATTAAACACAAGGGGGCGCTAGAATCAGGACAACATTTTATGTGTCTCATCAACCACATAAAGGTAAATTCCATGACAAATTTAAAAAAGTTTGGCTTAATGGAATTTGCGCTACAAATGCTAGGCAAAAAACAAATTTTCATAACTAGAAAGAGCAAAATAACTAACCCTAACCCTAAAATTTTTTAAAATTAAAATAAAAATCATTTTCATAAATAGAAAGAGCAACCTTTTTCACGGAGCTGTGATTTTCGTTGTATCATCTCATTACTATGTAGTTAACAAAACCTGAGAACATTAGCCTCCTACATGCTGTACTAAATAATTTTTGTACATTTTTCAATTTTTAAATTTTACATAGTTTGGTCAGCCGCTCGTCACCTCTTTCCCGGGAAAGTCTTGATTTGATTGGGTTTGACGGCCGGGAAAAGTTTACGAAAATTTGTTTTCCATATTATGCAATTTTCTACTAATTTGCATAACTAAAACATTTTTCGAAATATTCCTCTAAATTTGGATGACTCAAAGAACACAGAGGATAACAAAATTTGTTTCTATACTGAAGAAAACTGCCCAAAGCCTTTTTTGGGTACAGCAGCACCACCTAAAAAGTTAAAGTTAAAGTCCCATTAGTTGTCACACACACAGGTGTGTTTGCGAAATTTATTCTCCACATTTGACCCATCCCCTGGGGGAGAGGTGAGCTGCAGACAAGCCGCACTCGGGAACTATTTGGTGGTTTAACCCCCCAATCCAACCCCTTAATGCTGAGTGTCAAGCAGGGAGGCATTGGGTTCCATTTTTTCAAAGTCTTTGGTATGACCCGACCAGGAGTCGAATCCGTGATCTCCCAGTCTCAGGGCAGACACTCTACCACTAGGCCACTGAGAAAAGACCAAAATGAAAAATTTTTTTTTTACTTGTAGATGACACTATTATGAATATGTTTTGTAAGTTTCTGGATAGAATGTATGTTTTTCATGAGTAAAGGGCGAAACATTTTAGGCCTATAAGCCATGTCCATTTTTAAATTATTTAGAAAATGTTCAGGAGGGGGAGGACCCAACCTTACCTGGATGTTTCAAGTCTTAAATATTCTGGAAGTTGTGCAAATGCAGGGATGGGAGTAGATATTCTGCTGGGGTGGGGCTGGATTGGTTCCCGCGGAACCATGCTGCTGCTTTGGGCCCTGGCGAGATGGGCTGGGGTCTCCATGCCCTGGGTGACATTTTGTGAATGGAGGTGCCTTGGGAGTGAGCACACTCAACAGCATTTGGCAAGGGGATCTTTCAGCCTCATCCCGAGTGCCGGTGCCCACTTCCAATTTTAAACTTCACTTAGACACAGACGGCTGTGGGGGGATGTGGGGTTGTGTGGTTGCATCAGCTGGCATAGGCCAGACGATGCCCACACTGCCCGCTCACTACAGCCATGGAATACACCTCATCAACATGCACTAACACTATATTGGAGCAGGTGGAGGGAGACTAGGGGTCTTAGCACACCTCTGTTGTCACTTGGCTTCCCGGGGCTGGAGGCTAGGAGGGGGAACTGGCCGTCATGTTGGGGTCTGGGGTGGTGGGATGCTTTGTTTGGCGTTGTGCAGGGGTGCCTGCTCGTCATCACCCACAGCAGAAAGGGGCGAACTCTGGGAACCATTCATGGTTGTCCCCATTGTGCAGCAGTACCGGGACCAGAGTACATAGGGTGTGTATGTGGGAGCATGAGGGAGGGAGTGTGTGACTGTGTCTGTGTATGGCTGTATATGTCAGGTGGGGTCTCGGACTCCTCCCCTCTCCTCGGACTTCTTGTGCTACTACATGTCTTCGCCTCCCCTCCCCTTGCCACACTTGGTGTGGAGTGTGGTGCCTTGGTCTGCCTGAGTGTTTGTGGCTCCCGGGTCAGGGGGTTTAAGATTTTTGGAGTCTGCCTGATTAATCCCGGTGGCTGCCTGGTGGGATCTGAGTCCCTGGGCTCTGTTGGGTCCCCGGCGGGGCTGGTCGCCCCTGGGTCCCGGGTCGCTGGGTTCCGGGCTCGGCTTGGGGGTGGTAGGCTGCGGGCGGGCCTGTGGGCTTGCCGCTGATATCTCCCGGGACTCTGGCGGCTGCTGATTATGGCCCCCCGGGGCAATCCTCCACACCTCTCGAGAAGATGCTGGGGCTTTTCTGGTAGCAGTCTTCCTGGGGTCCCTGCGCTCTGGGATAGCTCCTGGATCTTGAACTTGGAGCCCCCTCCATCTCCTACACATATTTGGGGGGCAGATCTGTGGCCCCTCACAATCTCTATTGGACGCTCATATAGAGAAACCTTTCATGTACAAGTGAGTGAACACACAGGTGCTCTCTTGGTACTCTCATAAGTACGCACCTGGGCATTTTCCAAACATGTCTTAAGTTGTACTGTGATTTATTATCGTGTGATTGTTCAGTAAAACAATGTTGATTTTATATTTCCTCATCAGGTTGACGCAGTGATAGCTTGCTCCTGTTGTATTGTTGTATGTTGTTTTTCTCTTTCTGCAGGTCTAGAAGCAGACTCTGTCACGTTCTGCCCCTGCCTTCCTGACTGTGTCTCTCTCCTGCCCTGATTAGCCCTTATTGTTCTCATCTGCCCCTCGTTAACCTGCCCATGTGTTCCTGATTTATACCTCCCTCCTTGTGCCAGTCTTTGTCAGATCATTGTTGTTGTTAGTCATCGTTGTTTTGTTCCTGTCGTTCCCATTCTACCATTAAAACCATTTTTAATTTTCATCCGTGCCTGCTCTCCTGCCTCCTGAACTCTCCACCACACATGGTCCATCATCTCCACTCCACCCGCAACATGACAGAATGATCTGACCATCCTGGACCTGTGGTGAGCCCGGACATCAGTTTCTGGAGGATTATTTTTTCTTTCTTTCCCTTTCAGCTGAGGGAGATTCTGACTCGAGGGGTTTTTCGGCGCATCCTGTTTCCGGGGTGGTCGGACCCATTGAGGGGGTTTTGGCGCATCCTATTTGTTCCCGGTGTGGTCAAACCCATTCTCCTCTCCTGCTGTTCTGCCCCGTCCTGTTTTTCACGGAAGCTGCTTTTCCTGAAGTTTTGATGGAGGTGAAACCCCCTACGCATGCCAACATTCTCCAGGGTGGTAGGGCTGGTCTTCCTGCTCCGTGTCTGCTTCCCTTCACCCGAGCCTCCGCCTGTTGGATCCAGTCGAGTCATGGTGTGCACCTGCTCAGGACTATTGCCGAATACCTGCTACCACTCCTGGTTTCCTCGCGTCGCTCCTGCTGTTTGTCCCACTTCCTGGTCCACGCCTGCAGGGTCTATGCCTGCAGGTCCTTCATGCTGCAGTCTCTGCTGGGTCCCACGCCTGCTGCTGCAGTTCTCTGCTGGGTCCCACGCCCGGCTGCTGCAGTTCTCTGCTGGGTCCCACGCCCGGCTGCTGCAGTTTAAGTGTTCCTGTCCAGTCAAGTGTTCCAGTCCAGTCAAGTGTTCCTGTCCAGTCAAGTGTTCCTGTCCAGTCAAGTGTTCCTGTCCAGTCCAGTCAAGTGTTCCAGTCCAATCAAGTGTTCCTGTCCAGTCAAGTGTTCCAGTCCAGTCAAGTGTTCCTGTCCAGTCAAGTGTTCCAGTCCAGTCAGGTGTTCCTATCCAGTCAAGTGTTCCTGTCCAGTCCAGTCAAGTGTTCCAGTCCAGTCAAGTGTTCCTGTCCAGTCAAGTGTTCCAGTCCAGTCAAGTGTTCCTGTCCAGTCAAGTGTTCCAGTCCAGTCAAGTGTTCCTGTCCAGTCAAGTGTTCCTGTCCAGTCCAGTCAAGTGTTTCCTGTCTCCTGTGTTGTGTGGCCTTGTGGGCGTCTGGTATCCGCCCCTTGAGGGGTGGGGGGGGTGGGGGGCTGGGGGTGGGGTGGGGGGTGGGGTACTGTCACGTTCTGCCCCTGCCTTCCTGACTGTGTCTCTCTCCTGCCCTGATTAGCCCTTATTGTTCTCATCTGCCCCTCATTAACCTGCCCGTGTGTTCCTGATTTATACCTCCCTCCTTGTGCCAGTCTTTGTCAGATCATTGTTGTTGTTAGTCATCGTTGTTTTGTTCCTGTCGTTCCCATTCTACCATTAAAACCATTTTTAATTTTCATCCGTGCCTGCTCTCCTGCCTCCTGAACTCTCCACCACACATGGTCCATCATCTCCACATGACAGACTCTTGTTAATTATTGATTTTTGTGGCTAGCGCACTGAATTTGACCATGTGTCATTCGCACAATTTGCAATAATTCTGCTATGTTCTTCATTAATCTTACTTACCTTTATCTATGGATCATATGTTCTAAGTTACAAGTTGATTCAACAAAAAAATGACGGATTGGTAATTAAAACAAGGTTTAGCATTTTTTGTGATCTATAAAAAAATCTTGTCAGGCGGAAATGGGCATGGCCAATGCAAAACATATGCAGAATCATCCAAGGATCAAGCACAAATAAAGTTTTTGTGTGGGACCTATGGTTTGGGAGTTATTAGCTAAAACGCAATAGCAACTATCCCTACTGCTGTCTGAGTGGCGATAGGAAATCAGACTGCCATGTTCGATTTTCCTGGCATTTTCTGGCTCTGGCCCCATATCACTTTAGCAGTGAGGAATAATAAATTAAAAATCTATGCAAAAACTATAGGGTTCCCTAGCCATCAGGCTTGAAACCCTAATAATTTTAGGAGTGCATGTGTGTGGTCTGATAGGAGTCTTTCTCTAGGAGTTTGTCCTTACTCGTGCAGGTGTTTGAAGAGAGCCTCCATCGTGTCATGGTTTGGTTTTGGTAAGTTCTTGATTAAATCTTTGATGGAATTCACTCTCTCTTTGTAGTCTGAGCTTTCTGAATAAGAGAGACTGGATTAGAATGGTTCAGATGTGAGTGCAGAGTGCCACCTTGTGGCTGTGTTAGAACCTACAACACTTGGTGTCCCATTTACTTTGGAATGGGTAGATAAGAGACTCACTGATAGCGTCCACAAAGTTGCAGAAGAATCCATTGGAGAAAAGAGGATCAGGAAGCTCCCGGAAGAACATCTTCAGTGCTCCAGTGATCACATGGATGTCCGTCCCCCCACTTACTGTCATTTAGATCCACCGTCTCATCTGGTGCAGACAGGATGGAGAAAAGATCACACACACACAGACACACACACACACACACACGCACGCACGCACACACACACAGTAGACCCTACCATGATTGACAGCAAAGAAGAGCTTCCGAATGAATGCCAGGTTCCCGCTCACCCGGTACAAGCCGTCCACACTGAGACCTGCAGACAGAGGAAACACAGGTGTGACAGGACCTGATGGTGTCTACTGAGGACATACTGGGACCCCTCAGGGCTAAACCAGGTCTGTCTGGACACACACTGCCGCACATAAGCCTAAACAACAAACTTATCAACATTTAGACGTAATTGTGTTGACTTTATTAATATAAAATCACTGCTTCCTGTGTCTTACAGGTGAGACACTAGCATGTCTACCTGCTCCTGTGTCTTAAGGGTGAGACACTAACGTCTCTACCTGCTCCTGTGTCTTAAGGGTGAGACACTAATGTGTCTATCTGCTCCCGTGTCTTACAGGTGAGACACGAATGTGACTACCTGCTCCTGTGTCTTACAGGTGAGACACTAACGTGTCCAACTGCTCCTGTGTCTTAAGGGTGAGACACTTTTGTGTCTATCTGCTCCTGTGTCTTACAGGTGAGACACTAACGTGTCTAACTGCTCCTGTGTCTTAAGGGTGAGACACTTTTGTGTCTATCTGCTCCTGTGTCTTACAGGTGAGACACTAACATGTCTAACTGCTCCCGTGTCTTACAGGTGAGAAACTAACGTGTCCAACTGCTCCTGTGTCTTACAGGTGAGACACTAGCATGTCTACCTGCTCCTGTGTCTTAAGGGTGAGACACTAACGTCTCTACCTGCTCCTTTGTCTTAAGGGTGAGACACTAACGTCTCTACCTGCTCCTGTG
Organism: Nothobranchius furzeri; assembly: GCF_043380555.1. Taxonomy (NCBI): domain Eukaryota; kingdom Metazoa; phylum Chordata; class Actinopteri; order Cyprinodontiformes; family Nothobranchiidae; genus Nothobranchius; species Nothobranchius furzeri. The sequence goes on along the minus strand of NC_091747.1, from coordinate 29,922,574 downwards.
TCTTAAGGGTGAGACACTAATGTGTCTATCTGCTCCCGTGTCTTACAGGTGAGACACGAATGTGACTACCTGCTCCTGTGTCTTACAGGTGAGACACTAACGTGTCCAACTGCTCCTGTGTCTTAAGGGTGAGACACTTTTGTGTCTATCTGCTCCTGTGTCTTACAGGTGAGACACTAACGTGTCTAACTGCTCCTGTGTCTTAAGGGTGAGACACTTTTGTGTCTATCTGCTCCTGTGTCTTACAGGTGAGACACTAACATGTCTAACTGCTCCTGTGTCTTACAGGTGAGACACTAATGTGTCTAACTGCTCTCTTGTCATAAAGGTGAGACACAAACGTGTCTAGCTGCTCCTGTGTCTTACAGGTGAGACACTAAAGTGTCTAACTGCTCTCTTGTAATAAAGGTGAGACACAAACGTGTCTAACTGCTCCTGTGTGTTACAGGTGAGACACTAACGTGTCTATCTTCTCCTGTGTCTTACAGGTGAGACACTAACGTGTCTATCTGATCCTGTGTCTTACAGGTGAGACACTAATGTGTCTATCTGCTCCTGTGTCTTACAGGTGAGACACTAACATGTCTATCTGCTCCTGTGTCTTACAGGTGAGACACTAACGTGTCTATCTGCTCCTGTGTCTTACAGGTGAGACACTAACGTGTCTATCTGCTCCTGTGTCTTATATTTGAGACACTAACGTGTCTAACTGCTCCTGTGTCTTACAGGTGAGACACTAATGTGTCTATCTGCTCCTTTGTCTTACAGGTGAGACACGAATGTGACTACCTGCTCCTGTGTCTTACAGGTGAGACACTAACATGTCTATCTGCTCCTGTGTCTCACAGGTGAGAGACTAACGTGTCTAACTGCTCCTGTGTCTTAAGGGTGAGACACTAATGTGTCTAACTGCTCCTGTGTCTTACAGGTGAGACACTAATGTGTCTATCTGCTCCTGTGTCTTACAGGTGAGACACTAACATGTATATCTGCTCCTGTGTCTTACAGGTGACACACTAACTTGTCTAACTGCTCTCTTGTCATAAAGGTGAGACACAAATGTGTCTAACTGCTCCTGTGTCTTACAGGTGAGACACTAACGTGTCTATCTTCTCCTGTGTCTTACAGGTGAGACACTAATGTGTCTATCTGCTCCTGTGTCTTACAGGTGAGACACTAATGTGTCTAACTGCTCCTGTGTCTTACAGGTGACACACTAACGTGTCTATCTGATCCTGTGTCTTACAGGTGAGACACTAACATGTATATCTGCTCCTGTGTCTTACAGGTGAGACACTAACGTGTCTATCTGATCCTGTGTCTTACAGGTGAGACACTAACATGTATATCTGCTCCAGGGTCTTACAGGTGAGACACTAATGTGTCTAACTGCTCCTGTGTCTTACAGGTGACACACTAACGTGTCTAACTGCTCTCTTGTAATAAAGGTGAGACACAAACGTGTCTAACTGCTCCTGTGTGTTACAGGTGAGACACTAACGTGTCTAACTGCTCCTGTGTCTTACAGGTGAGACACTAATGTGTCTATCTGCTCCTTTGTCTTACAGGTGAGACACGAATGTGACTACCTGCTCCTGTGTCTTACAGGTGAGACACTAACATGTCTATCTGCTCCTGTGTCTCACAGGTGAGAGACTAACGTGTCTAACTGCTCCTGTGTTTTAAGGGTGAGACACTAATGTGTCTAACTGCTCCTGTGTCTTACAGGTGAGACACTAATGTGTCTATCTGCTCCTGTGTCTTACAGGTGAGACACTAACGTGTCTATCTGATCCTGTGTCTTACAGGTGAGACACTAATGTGTCTATCTGCTCCTGTGTCTTACAGGTGAGACACTAATGTGTCTAACTGCTCCTGTGTCTTACAGGTGACACACTAACGTGTCTATCTGATCCTGTGTCTTACAGGTGAGACACTAACATGTATATCTGCTCCTGTGTCTTACAGGTGAGACACTAACGTGTCTATCTGATCCTGTGTCTTACAGGTGAGACACTAACATGTATATCTGCTCCTGTGTCTTACAGGTGAGACACTAATGTGTCTAACTGCTCCTGTGTCTTACAGGTGAGACACTAACTTGTCTATCTGCTCCTGTGTGTTACAGGTGAGACACTAATGTGTCTATCTGCTCCGGTGTCTTACAGGTGAGACACTAACGTGTCTATCTGCTCCTGTGTCTTACAGGTGAGACACTAACGTGTCTATCTACTCCTGTGTCTTACAGGTGAGACACTAACGTGTCTATCTGCTCCTGTGTCTTACAGGTGAGACACTAACGTGTCTATCTGCTCCTGTGTCTTACATTTGAGACACTAACGTGTCTAACTGCTCCTGTGTCTTACAGGTGAGACACTAATGTGTCTATCTGCTCCTGTGTCTTACAGGTGAGACACGAATGTGTCTATCTACTCCTGTGTCTTACAGGTGAGACACTAACGTGTCTATCTACTCCTGTGTCTTACAGGTGAGACACTAACGTGTCTATCTGCTCCTGTGTCTGACATTTGAGACACTAACGTGTCTAACTGCTCCTGTGTCTTACAGGTGAGACACTAATGTGTCTACCTGCTCCTGTGTCTTACAGGTGAGACACTAACATGTCTATCTGCTCCTGTGTCTCACAGGTGAGAGACTAACGTGTCTAACTGCTCCTGTGTCTTAAGGGTGAGACACTAATGTGTCTATCTGCTCCTGTGTCTTACAGGTGAGACACTAATGTGTCTATCTGCTCCTGTGTCTTACAGGTGAGACACGAATGTGTCTATCTGCTCCTGTGTCTTACAGGTGAGACACTAACATGTCTATCTGCTCCTGTGTCTCACAGGTGAGAGACTAACGTGTCTAACTGCTCCTGTGTCTTAAGGGTGAGACACTAACGTGTCTATCTGCTCCTGTGTCTTACAGGTGAGACACTAACGTGTCCAACTGCTCCTGTGTCTTAAGGGTGAGACACTTTTGTGTCTATCTGCTCCTGTGTCTTACAGGTGAGACACTAACGTGTCTAACTGCTCCTGTGTCTTAAGGGTGAGACACTTTTGTGTCTATCTGCTCCTGTGTCTTACAGGTGAGACACTAACATGTCTAACTGCTCCCGTGTCTTACAGGTGAGAAACTAACGTGTCCAACTGCTCCTGTGTCTTACAGGTGAGACACTAGCATGTCTACCTGCTCCTGTGTCTTAAGGGTGAGACACTAACGTCTCTACCTGCTCCTTTGTCTTAAGGGTGAGACACTAACGTCTCTACCTGCTCCTGTGTCTTAAGGGTGAGACACTAATGTGTCTATCTGCTCCCGTGTCTTACAGGTGAGACACGAATGTGACTACCTGCTCCTGTGTCTTACAGGTGAGACACTAACGTGTCCAACTGCTCCTGTGTCTTAAGGGTGAGACACTTTTGTGTCTATCTGCTCCTGTGTCTTACAGGTGAGACACTAACGTGTCTAACTGCTCCTGTGTCTTAAGGGTGAGACACTTTTGTGTCTATCTGCTCCTGTGTCTTACAGGTGAGACACTAACATGTCTAACTGCTCCTGTGTCTTACAGGTGAGACACTAATGTGTCTAACTGCTCTCTTGTCATAAAGGTGAGACACAAACGTGTCTAGCTGCTCCTGTGTCTTACAGGTGAGACACTAAAGTGTCTAACTGCTCTCTTGTAATAAAGGTGAGACACAAACGTGTCTAACTGCTCCTGTGTGTTACAGGTGAGACACTAACATGTCTATCTTCTCCTGTGTCTTACAGGTGAGACACTAACGTGTCTATCTGATCCTGTGTCTTACAGGTGAGACACTAATGTGTCTATCTGCTCCTGTGTCTTACAGGTGAGACACTAACATGTCTATCTGCTCCTGTGTCTTACAGGTGAGACACTAACGTGTCTATCTGCTCCTGTGTCTTACAGGTGAGACACTAACGTGTCTATCTGCTCCTGTGTCTTATATTTGAGACACTAACGTGTCTAACTGCTCCTGTGTCTTACAGGTGAGACACTAATGTGTCTATCTGCTCCTTTGTCTTACAGGTGAGACACGAATGTGACTACCTGCTCCTGTGTCTTACAGGTGAGACACTAACATGTCTATCTGCTCCTGTGTCTCACAGGTGAGAGACTAACGTGTCTAACTGCTCCTGTGTCTTAAGGGTGAGACACTAATGTGTCTATCTGCTCCTGTGTCTTACAGGTGAGACACTAACATGTATATCTGCTCCTGTGTCTTACAGGTGACACACTAACTTGTCTAACTGCTCTCTTGTCATAAAGGTGAGACACAAATGTGTCTAACTGCTCCTGTGTCTTACAGGTGAGACACTAACGTGTCTATCTTCTCCTGTGTCTTACAGGTGAGACACTAATGTGTCTATCTGCTCCTGTGTCTTACAGGTGAGACACTAATGTGTCTAACTGCTCCTGTGTCTTACAGGTGACACACTAACGTGTCTATCTGATCCTGTGTCTTACAGGTGAGACACTAACATGTATATCTGCTCCTGTGTCTTACAGGTGAGACACTAACGTGTCTATCTGATCCTGTGTCTTACAGGTGAGACACTAACATGTATATCTGCTCCAGGGTCTTACAGGTGAGACACTAATGTGTCTAACTGCTCCTGTGTCTTACAGGTGACACACTAACGTGTCTAACTGCTCTCTTGTAATAAAGGTGAGACACAAACGTGTCTAACTGCTCCTGTGTGTTACAGGTGAGACACTAACGTGTCTATCTTCTCCTGTGTCTTATAGGTGAGACACTAACGTGTCTATCTGATCCTGTGTCTTACAGGTGAGACACTAATGTGTCTATCTGCTCCTGTGTCTTACAGGTGAGACACTAACATGTCTATCTGCTCCTGTGTCTTACAGGTGAGACACTAACGTGTCTATCTGCTCCTGTGTCTTACAGGTGAGACACTAACGTGTCTATCTGCTCCTGTGTCTTACATTTGAGACACTAACGTGTCTAACTGCTCCTGTGTCTTACAGGTGAGACACTAATGTGTCTATCTGATCCTTTGTCTTACAGGTGAGACACGAATGTGACTACCTGCTCCTGTGTCTTACAGGTGAGACACTAACATGTCTATCTGCTCCTGTGTCTCACAGGTGAGAGACTAACGTGTCTAACTGCTCCTGTGTTTTAAGGGTGAGACACTAATGTGTCTAACTGCTCCTGTGTCTTACAGGTGAGACACTAATGTGTCTATCTGCTCCTGTGTCTTACAGGTGAGACACTAACGTGTCTATCTGATCCTGTGTCTTACAGGTGAGACACTAATGTGTCTATCTGCTCCTGTGTCTTACAGGTGAGACACTAATGTGTCTAACTGCTCCTGTGTCTTACAGGTGACACACTAACGTGTCTATCTGATCCTGTGTCTTACAGGTGAGACACTAACATGTATATCTGCTCCTGTGTCTTACAGGTGAGACACTAACGTGTCTATCTGATCCTGTGTCTTACAGGTGAGACACTAACATGTATATCTGCTCCTGTGTCTTACAGGTGAGACACTAATGTGTCTAACTGCTCCTGTGTCTTACAGGTGAGACACTAACGTGTCTATCTGCTCCTGTGTGTTACAGGTGAGACACTAATGTGTCTATCTGCTCCCGTGTCTTACAGGTGAGACACTAACGTGTCTATCTGCTCCTGTGTCTTACAGGTGAGACACTAACGTGTCTATCTACTCCTGTGTCTTACAGGTGAGACACTAACGTGTCTATCTGCTCCTGTGTCTTACAGGTGAGACACTAACGTGTCTATCTGCTCCTGTGTCTTACATTTGAGACACTAACGTGTCTAACTGCTCCTGTGTCTTACAGGTGAGACACTAATGTGTCTATCTGCTCCTGTGTCTTACAGGTGAGACACGAATGTGTCTATCTACTCCTGTGTCTTACAGGTGAGACACTAATGTGTCTATCTACTCCTGTGTCTTACAGGTGAGACACTAACGTGTCTATCTGCTCCTGTGTCTGACATTTGAGACACTAACGTGTCTAACCGCTCCTGTGTCTTACAGGTGAGACACTAATGTGTCTACCTGCTCCTGTGTCTTACAGGTGAGACACTAACATGTCTATCTGCTCCTGTGTCTCACAGGTGAGAGACTAACGTGTCTAACTGCTCCTGTGTCTTAAGGGTGAGACACTAATGTGTCTATCTGCTCCTGTGTCTTACAGGTGAGACACTAATGTGTCTATCTGCTCCTGTGTCTTACAGGTGAGACACGAATGTGTCTATCTGCTCCTGTGTCTTACAGGTGAGACACTAACATGTCTATCTGCTCCTGTGTCTCACAGGTGAGAGACTAACGTGTCTAACTGCTCCTGTGTCTTAAGGGTGAGACACTAACATGTCTATCTGCTCCTGTGTCATACAGGTGAGACACTAATGTGACTACCTGCTCCTGTGTCTTACAGGTGAGACACGAATGTGTCTATCTGCTCCTGTGTCTTACAGGTGAGACACGAATGTGACTACCTGCTCCTGTGTCTTACAGGTGAGACACTAACATGTCTATCTGCTCCTGTGTCTCACAGGTGAGAGACTAACGTGTCTAACTGCTCCTGTGTCTTAAGGGTGAGACACTAACGTGTCTATCTGCTCCTGTGTCTTACAGGTGAGACACTAATGTGACTACCTGCTCCTGTGTCTTACAGGTGAGACACTATCTGCTCCTGTGTCTTACAGGTGAGACACTACTGTGTCTAACTGCTCCTGTGTCTTACAGGTGAGACACTAATGTGTATATCTGCTCCTGTGTCTTACAGGTGAGACACTAACATGTCTATCTGCTCCTGTGTCTCACAGGTGAGAGACTAACGTGTCTAACTGCTCCTGTGTCTTAAAGGTGAGAGACTATTGTGTCTATCTGCTCCTGTGTCTTACAGGTGAGACACTAACGTGTCTAACTGCTCCTGTGTCTTACAGGTGAGACACTAATGTGTCTAACTGATCCTGTGTCTTACAGGTGAGACACTAATGTGTATATCTGCTCCTGTGTCTTACAGGTGAGACACGAATGTGACTACCTGCTCCTGTGTCTCACAGGTGAGAGACTAACGTGTCTATTTGCTCCTGTGTCTTAAGGGTGAGAGACTATTGTGTCTATCTGCTCCTGTGTCTTACAGGTGAGACACTAATATGTCTATCTGCTCCTGTGTCTTACAGGTGGGACACGAATGTGACTACCTGCTCCTGTGTCTTACAGGTGAGACACTAACATGTCTAACTGCTCCTGTGTCTTACAGGTGAGACACTAATGTGTCTAACTGCTCTCCTGTCATAAAGGTGAGACACAAACGTGTCTAACTGCTCCTGTGTCTTACAGGTGAGACACTAATGTGTCTATCTGCTCCCATGTCTTACAGATGAGACACTAACATGTCTATCTGCTCTCTTGTCATAAAGGTGAGACACAAACATGTCTAACTGCTCCTGTGTCTTACAGGTGAGACACTAACGTCTGTGTCTTACAGGTGAGACACTTTTGTGACTATCTGCTCCTGTGTATTACTGGTGAGACACTAACGGGTCTAACTGCTCCTGTGTCTTACAGGTGAGACACTAATGTGTCTAACTGCTCTCTTGTCATAAAGGTGAGACAAAAACGTGTCTAACTGCTCCTGTGTCTTACAGATGAGACACTAATATGTCTAACTGCTCTCTTGTCATAAAGGTGAGACACAAACATGTCTAACTGCTCCTTTGTCTTACAGGTGAGACACAAACGTGTCTAACTGCTCCTGTGTCTTAAGGGTGAGACACTAACGTGTCTATCTGCTCCTGTGTCTTACAGGTGAGACACTAATGTGTCTATCTGCTCCCGTGTCTTACAGATGAGACACTAACGTGCCTATCTGCTCTCTTGTCATAAAGGTGAGACACAAACGTGTCTAACTGCTCCTGTGTCTTACAGGTGAGAGACTAACGTGTCTAACTGCTCCTGTGTCTTACAGGTGAGACACTATGGTGCCTATCTGCTCCTGTGTCTCACAGGTGAGAGACTAACGTGTCTAACTGCTCCTGTGTCTTACAGGTGAGACACTTTGTGTCTTACAGGTGAGACACTAACATGTCTATCTGCTCCTGTGTCTTACAGGTGAGGCACTAACATGTCTAACTGCTCCTGTGTCTTACAGATGAGACACTAATGTGTCTAACTGCTCTCTTGTCATAAAGGTGAGACACAAACGTGTCTAACTGCTCCTGTGTCTTACAGGTGAGACACTAACGTGCCTATCTGCTCTCTTGTCATAAAGGTGAGACACAAACGTGTCTAACTGCTCCCGTGTCTTACAGGTGAGACACTATGGTGCCTATCTGCTCCTGTGTCTCACAGGTGAGAGACTAACATGTCTAACTGCTCCTGTGTCTTACAGGTGAGACACAAACGTGTCTAACTGTTCCTGTGTCTTACAGGGGAGACACTAATGTGTCTATCTGCTCCCGTGTCTTACAGATGAGACACTAACGTGCCTATCTGCTCTCTTGTCATAAAGGTGAGACACAAACGTGTCTAACTGCTCCTGTATCTTACAGGTGAGACACTAACGTCTGTGTCTTACAGGTGAGACACTAACATGTCTAACTGCTCCTGTGTCTTACAGGTGAGACACTATGGTGCCTATCTGCTCCTGTGTCTCACAGGTGAGAGATTAACGTGTCTAACTGCTCCTGTGTCTTACAGGTGAGACACTATGGTGCCTATCTGCTCCTGTGTGTCACAGGTGAGAGACTAACGTGTCTAACTGCTCCTGTGTCTTACAGGTGAGACACTATAGTGCCTATCTGCTCCTGTGTCTCACAGGTGAGAGACTAACGTGTCTAACTGCTCCTGTGTCTTACAGGTGAGACACTTTTGTGTCTTAGAGTTGAGACACTAACATGTTTATCTGCTCCTGTGTCTTACAGGTGAGGCACTAACATGTCTAACTGCTCCTGTGTCTTACAGGTGAGACACGAATGTGTCTAACTGCTCTCTTGTCATAAAGGTGAGACACAAACGTGTCTAACTGCTCCTGTGTCTTACAGGTGAGACACTAACGTGCCTATCTGCTCTCTTGTCATAAAGGTGAGACACAAACGTGTCTAACTGCTCCCGTGTCTTACAGGTGAGACACTATGGTGCCTATCTGCTCCTGTGTCTCACAGGTGAGAGACTAACGTGTCTAACTGCTCCTGTGTCTTACAGGTGAGACACTTTTGTGTCTACCTGCTCCTGTGTCTTACAGGTGAGACACTAACATGTCTATCTGCTCCTGTGTCTTACAGGTGAGACACTAAGACGTCTAACTGCTCCTGTGTCTTACAGGTGAGACACTAATGTTTCTAACTGCTCTCTTGTCATAAAGGTGAGACACAAACGTGTCTAACTGCTCCTGTGTCTTACAGATGAGACACTAATGTGTCTAACTGCTCTCTTGTCATAAAGGTGAGACACAAACGTGTCTAACTGCTCCTGTGTCTTACAGGTGAGACACTAATGTGTCTATCTGCTCCCGTGTCTTACAGATGAGACACTAACGTGCCTATCTGCTCTCTTGTCATAAAGGTGAGACACAAACGTGTCTAACTGCTCCCGTGTCTTACAGGTGAGACACTATGGTGCCTATCTGCTCCTGTGTCTCACAGGTGAGAGACTAAGGTGTCTAACTGCTCCTGTGTCTTACAGGTGAGACACTTTTGTGTCTACCTGCTCCTGTGTCTTACAGGTGAGACACTAACATGTCTATCTGCTCCTGTGTCTTACAGGTGAGACACTAAGACGTCTAACTGCTCCTGTGTCTTACAGGTGAGACACTAATGTGTCTAACTGCTCTCTTGTCATAAAGGTGAGACACAAACGTGTCTAACTGCTCCTGTGTCTTACAGATGAGACACTAACGTGTCTAACTGCTCTCTTGTCATAAAGGTGAGACACAAACGTGTCTAACTGCTCCTGTGTCTTACAGATGAGACACTAACGTGCCTATCTGCTCTCTTGTCATAAAGGTGAGACACAAACGTGTCTAACTGCTCCTGTATCTTACAGGTGAGACACTAACGTCTGTGTCTTACAGGTGAGACACTTTTGTGACTACCTGCTCCTGTGTCTTACAGGTGAGACACTAACATGTCTATCTGCTCCTGTGTCTCACAGGTGAGAGACTAACGTGTCTAACTGCTCCTGTGTCTTAAAGGTGAGAGACTATTGTGTCTATCTGCTCCTGTGTCTTACAGGTGAGACACTAACGTGTCTAACTGCTCCTGTGTCTTACAGGTGAGACACTAATGTGTCTAACTGCTCCTGTGTCTTACAGGTGAGACACTAATGTGTATATCTGCTCCTGTGTCTCACAGGTGAGAGACTAACGTGTCTAACTGCTCCTGTGTCTTAAGGGTGAGAGACTATTGTGTCTATCTGCTCCTGTGTCTTACAGGTGAGACACTAATATGTCTATCTGCTCCTGTGTCTTACAGGTGGGACACGAATGTGACTACCTGCTCCTGTGTCTTACAGGTGAGACACTAAAGTGTCCAACTGCTCCTGTGCCTCACAGGTGAGAGACTAACGTGTCTAACTGCTCCTGCATCTTAAGGGTGAGACACTTTTGTGTCTATCTGCTCCTGTGTCTTACAGGTGAGACACTAACATGTCTAACTGCTCCGGTGTCTTACAGGTGAGACACTAATGTGTCTAACTGCTCTCCTGTCATAAAGGTGAGACACAAACGTGTCTAACTGCTCCTGTGTCTTACAGGTGAGACACTAATGTGTCTATCTGCTCCCATGTCTTACAGATGAGACACAAACATGTCTAACTGCTCCTGTGTCTTACAGGTGAGACACTAACGTCTGTGTCTTACAGGTGAGACACTTTTGTGACTATCTGCTCCTGTGAAATACAGGTGAGACACTAATGTGTCCAACTGCTCCTGTGTCTCACAGGTGAGAGACTAAAGGGTCTAACTGCTCCTGTGTCTTACAGGTGAGACACTAACATGTCTAACTGCTCCTGTGTCTTACAGGTGAGACACTAATGTGTCTAACTGCTCTCTTGTCATAAAGGTGAGACAAAAACGTGTCTAACTGCTCCTGTGTCTTACAGATGAGACACTAATGTGTCTAACTGCTCTCTTGTCATAAAGGTGAGACACAAACATGTCTAACTGCTCCTGTGTCTTACAGGTGAGACACAAACGTGTCTAACTGCTCCTGTGTCTTACAGGTGAGACACTAATGTGTCTATCTGCTCCCGTGTCTTACAGATGAGACACTAACGTGCCTATCTGCTCTCTTGTCATAAAGGTGAGACACAAACGTGTCTAACTGCTCCTGTATCTTACAGGTGAGACACTAACGTCTGTGTCTTACAGGTGAGACACTAACATGTCTAACTGCTCCTGTGTCTTACAGGTGAGACACTATGGTGCCTATCTGCTCCTGTGTCTCACAGGTGAGAGACTAACGTGTCTAACTGCTCCTGTGTCTTACAGGTGAGACACTATGGTGCCTATCTGCTCCTGTGTCTCACAGGTGAGAGACTAACGTGTCTAACTGCTCCTGTGTCTTACAGGTGAGACACTATGGTGCCTATCTGCTCCTGTGTCTCACAGGTGAGAGACTAACGTGTCTAACTGCTCCTGTGTCTTACAGGTGAGACACTTTTGTGTCTTACAGGTGAGACACTAACATGTCTATCTGCTCCTGTGTCTTACAGGTGAGGCACTAACGTGTCTAACTGCTCCTGTGTCTTACAGGTGAGACACTATGGTGCCTATCTGCTCCTGTGTCTCACAGGTGAGAGACTAACGTGTCTAACTGCTCCTGTGTCTTACAGGTGAGACACTTTTGTGTCTTACAGGTGAGACACTAACATGTCTATCTGCTCCTGTGTCTTACAGATGAGACACAAACGTGTCTAACTGCTCCTGTGTATTACAGGTGAGACACTAATGTGTCCATCTGCTCCTGTGTCTTACAGGTTAGACACTAACATGTCTAACTGCTCCTGTGTCTTAAGGGTGAGACACTAACGTGTCTATCTGCTCCTGTGTCTTACAGGTGAGACACTAACATGTGTAACTGCTCCTGTGTCTTACAGGTGAGACACTAACATGTCTAACTGCATACCTTTCAACATACTCTTGACATTGTCCTGATGAGCCTCAAGAGGTAGTACTTCAGGACTGTTGGAAAACCATTTCAGCTGTCTACCTCTTGAAGCTCATCGAGAAAATGCCAAGAGTGTGCAAAGCAGTAATCAGAGCAAAGTGTGGCTTTTTTTTTTTGAAGAAGAAGAAAATAGAATATAAAACATGTTTTCAGTTATTTCACCTGTTTTGTTAAGTGCATAACTCCATCTGCTCCTGTGTCTCACAGGTGAGAGACTAACGTGTCTAACTGCTCCTGTGTCTTACAGGTGAGACACTAACATGTCTAACTGCTCCTGTGTCTTAAAGGTGAGACACTAACATGTCTAACTGCTCCTGTGTCTTAAGGGTGAGACACTAACATGTCTAACTGCTCCTGTGTCTTAAGGGTGAGACACTAACATGTCTAACTGCATACCTTTCAACATACTCTTTATTGTCCTGATGAGCCTCAAGAGGTAGTACTTCAGGACTGTTGGAAAACCATTTCAGCTGTCTACCTCTTGAAGCTCATCGAGAAAATGCCAAGAGTGTGCAAAGCAGTAATCAGAGCAAAGTGTGGCTTTTTTTTGAAGAAGAAGAAGAAAATAGAATATAAAACATGTTTTCAGTTATTTCACCTGTTTTGTTAAGTGCATAACTCCATCTGCTCCTGTGTCTCACAGGTGAGACTAACGTGTCTAACTGCTCCTGTGTCTTACAGGTGAGACACTTTTGTGTCTACCTGCTCCTGTGTCTTAAAGGTGAGACACTAACATGTCTAACTGCTCCTGTGTCTTACAGGTGAGACACTAACATGCCTAACTGCTCCTGTGTCTTACAGATGAGACACTAACGTGCCTATCTGCTCTCTTGTCATAAAGGTGAGACACAAACGTGTCTAACTGCTCCTGTATCTTACAGGTGAGACACTAACGTCTGTGTCTTACAGGTGAGACACTTTTGTGACTACCTGCTCCTGTGTCTTACAGGTGAGACACTAACATGTCTATCTGCTCCTGTGTCTCACAGGTGAGAGACTAACGAGTCTAACTGCTCCTGTGTCTTAAAGGTGAGAGACTATTGTGTCTATCTGCTCCTGTGTCTTACAGGTGAGACACTAACGTGTCTAACTGCTCCTGTGTCTTACAGGTGAGACACTAATGTGTCTAACTGCTCCTGTGTCTTACAGGTGAGACACTAATGTGTATATCTGCTCCTGTGTCTCACAGGTGAGAGACTAACGTGTCTAACTGCTCCTGTGTCTTAAGGGTGAGAGACTATTGTGTCTATCTGCTCCTGTGTCTTACAGGTGAGACACTAATATGTCTATCTGCTCCTGTGTCTTACAGGTGGGACACGAATGTGACTACCTGCTCCTGTGTCTTACAGGTGAGACACTAAAGTGTCCAACTGCTCCTGTGCCTCACAGGTGAGAGACTAACGTGTCTAACTGCTCCTGCATCTTAAGGGTGAGACACTTTTGTGTCTATCTGCTCCTGTGTCTTACAGGTGAGACACTAACATGTCTAACTGCTCCGGTGTCTTACAGGTGAGACACTAATGTGTCTAACTGCTCTCCTGTCATAAAGGTGAGACACAAACGTGTCTAACTGCTCCTGTGTCTTACAGGTGAGACACTAATGTGTCTATCTGCTCCCATGTCTTACAGATGAGACACAAACATGTCTAACTGCTCCTGTGTCTTACAGGTGAGACACTAACGTCTGTGTCTTACAGGTGAGACACTTTTGTGACTATCTGCTCCTGTGAAATACAGGTGAGACACTAATGTGTCCAACTGCTCCTGTGTCTCACAGGTGAGAGACTAAAGGGTCTAACTGCTCCTGTGTCTTACAGGTGAGACACTAACATGTCTAACTGCTCCTGTGTCTTACAGGTGAGACACTAATGTGTCTAACTGCTCTCTTGTCATAAAGGTGAGACAAAAACGTGTCTAACTGCTCCTGTGTCTTACAGATGAGACACTAATGTGTCTAACTGCTCTCTTGTCATAAAGGTGAGACACAAACATGTCTAACTGCTCCTGTGTCTTACAGGTGAGACACAAACGTGTCTAACTGCTCCTGTGTCTTACAGGTGAGACACTAATGTGTCTATCTGCTCTCTTGTCATAAAGGTGAGACACAAACGTGTCTAACTGCTCCTGTATCTTACAGGTGAGACACTAACGTCTGTGTCTTACAGGTGAGACACTAACATGTCTAACTGCTCCTGTGTCTTACAGGTGAGACACTATGGTGCCTATCTGCTCCTGTGTCTCACAGGTGAGAGACTAACGTGTCTAACTGCTCCTGTGTCTTACAGGTGAGACACTATGGTGCCTATCTGCTCCTGTGTCTCACAGGTGAGAGACTAACGTGTCTAACTGCTCCTGTGTCTTACAGGTGAGACACTATGGTGCCTATCTGCTCCTGTGTCTCACAGGTGAGAGACTAACGTGTCTAACTGCTCCTGTGTCTTACAGGTGAGACACTTTTGTGTCTTACAGGTGAGACACTAACATGTCTATCTGCTCCTGTGTCTTACAGGTGAGGCACTAACGTGTCTAACTGCTCCTGTGTCTTACAGGTGAGACACTATGGTGCCTATCTGCTCCTGTGTCTCACAGGTGAGAGACTAACGTGTCTAACTGCTCCTGTGTCTTACAGGTGAGACACTTTTGTGTCTTACAGGTGAGACACTAACATGTCTATCTGCTCCTGTGTCTTACAGATGAGACACAAACGTGTCTAACTGCTCCTGTGTATTACAGATGAGACACTAATGTGTCCATCTGCTCCTGTGTCTTACAGGTTAGACACTAACATGTCTAACTGCTCCTGTGTCTTAAGGGTGAGACACTAACGTGTCTATCTGCTCCTGTGTCTTACAGGTGAGACACTAACATGTGTAACTGCTCCTGTGTCTTACAGGTGAGACACTAACATGTCTAACTGCATACCTTTCAACATACTCTTGACATTGTCCTGATGAGCCTCAAGAGGTAGTACTTCAGGACTGTTGGAAAACCATTTCAGCTGTCTACCTCTTGAAGCTCATCGAGAAAATGCCAAGAGTGTGCAAAGCAGTAATCAGAGCAAAGTGTGGCTTTTTTTTTTGAAGAAGAAGAAAATAGAATATAAAACATGTTTTCAGTTATTTCACCTGTTTTGTTAAGTGCATAACTCCATCTGCTCCTGTGTCTCACAGGTGAGAGACTAACGTGTCTAACTGCTCCTGTGTCTTACAGGTGAGACACTAACATGTCTAACTGCTCCTGTGTCTTAAAGGTGAGACACTAACATGTCTAACTGCTCCTGTGTCTTAAGGGTGAGACACTAACATGTCTAACTGCTCCTGTGTCTTAAGGGTGAGACACTAACATGTCTAACTGCATACCTTTCAACATACTCTTTATTGTCCTGATGAGCCTCAAGAGGTAGTACTTCAGGACTGTTGGAAAACCATTTCAGCTGTCTACCTCTTGAAGCTCATCGAGAAAATGCCAAGAGTGTGCAAAGCAGTAATCAGAGCAAAGTGTGGCTTTTTTTTGAAGAAGAAGAAGAAAATAGAATATAAAACATGTTTTCAGTTATTTCACCTGTTTTGTTAAGTGCATAACTCCATCTGCTCCTGTGTCTCACAGGTGAGACTAACGTGTCTAACTGCTCCTGTGTCTTACAGGTGAGACACTTTTGTGTCTACCTGCTCCTGTGTCTTAAAGGTGAGACACTAACATGTCTAACTGCTCCTGTGTCTTACAGGTGAGACACTAACATGCCTAACTGCTCCTGTGTCTTACAAGTGAGACACTAATGTGTCTAACTGCTCCTGTGTCTTACAGATGAGACACTAACATGCAGTGGTGGGCAGTCAGGGCCAGCAAAGCCTTCTCTGCTGGCCTAAACGTACTCAAAAACGTAAATGTTTTTTTTTCCTTTGGTAAATATTTTTAAATAAAAAAAATGTTCACTGGTCTATTTTCTTTATATCCTATTATACCCACTTGGCTGTGCTGCTTCCAGTGTTAAAATACCAAGGCTGGGTGTTATCCAATCAGATTTAAGCTAGCTTGTGTTTTCAGGCAGATTAAGTCTGCCCTAGGCCTTCAGAATCAATCGAGAAGCCCACTGTCCGCTGTAAGTGAACAGAGACGAGCCAGTTGCGATAGCCAATCAGCTCACGAGTCAGCGTGGCCCAGGCCAGCTAGCTGGCCTCACGCAAAAGTTGACATGAACGCATCCTGTGATCGGATAAGCAGTAGTTAGAACTTTTCTAGCGGCATGAAGCAAAATATCAAAACTAAACACAGAGATTTGTATCTATAGGCAGCTATCGGTGTATTTTTGAACACATGATGGCTGAAAGAGGAGAAGGGACAGACTTGGTTGCAGATTTACTTGCCACACCATTTTCAAGATGGACCTTTCAAGAAAAAATGGATATTGTGAGAACAGGTCGTCCGACTCCAACGCTAGCTGGCTTGTCCCAGCAGGGGAATGGATTTGTTCGTCATTTTCAGGCAAGCAACTATGAACGGTACCCATGGCTAACAGCTTCAGAGAACCGCTGCAGGTTATTCTGCTGGGAATGCCCGTTGCTCGCATCAGATGGATTTGGTAGCATTAAAGCGCGTTAAAATGTACGCCAGAAACACGACCGGACAGACACGTCTTTCAGCATTAGCCTCCATGTGCATAGAAAAGGATCCACTCATGGACCTGAAGCGCACAGATAAACTGTAAAGAGCCATTGAGGTTTTCCTGAGGAAAGAAAGAAGGGTGGATTTTATTTTCAAATGAGCAGGAGAGGAGGAGATCCATGCTGGACATTTATGTTGGTGAGTAGAAACATTTTATTAGTATGTTTTAATGTTTTGTCATTTCATTTTGTTAATAATAAATGGTAACGAAATAAAATGGCTAAATGAAATAATTCTATGTGTTCTGTTTCTATGCAATTTATAGTGTGTATAATGTGGTGTGTGCAGCTGCGCCAACATGTTCAATTGTTTCGCGGTGCAATTTTCTCCAAAACAAATGCAAATAATGTGTTTGCTTTACTTATTTATTTTATTGTCTCATCTCTAAAACCCATCTTTCATTTTTGAGATTTGACAGTATCCGTGGTCTTAGTTTCCTACTCTCAATTGGGAATGCGAGTTTGATTTTAAAGGCTCCGGAAATGACGTCTTGCCCAGCCACTGGTGTGTGTGTGTGTGTGTGTGTGTGTGTGAGAGGTTTCTCCAGCTGTGATGTCCTATTGATGGTATTTTAAGGTGTGTTAATTTAGATTGGACTGAATAGGAAATCACTGAAGGCCCAGGGGTGGAATGCACCGCCCTCCACTGCTCTTGACATTGTCCTGATGAGCCTCAAGAGGTAGTACTTCAGGACTGTTGGAAAACCATTTCAGCGGTCTACCTCTTGAAGCTCATCGAGAAAATGCCAAGAGTGTGCAAAGCAGTAATCAGAGCAAAGTGTGGCTTTTTTTTTTTTGAAGAAGAAGAAGAAAATAGAATATAAAACATGTTTTCAGTTATTTCACCTGTTTTGGTTAAGTGCATAACTCCATGTGTTCGTTCATAGTTTTAATGCCTTCACTGAGAAAGAAAACACATTGAGAAGGTGTGTCTAAACCATCGACATAAATATACTGGACATCTCCTTTCCATAGGCTCCAATATCACGTTTTCGAGGCCAAATGGGAGGTGGCCACCACCGCCATTTTGACCGTGTCACAGGTTCCGTCAAGCCCGGACAATTCCACAAAAGGGAAAAGAGGTGGAGCTGAGGGTGGGGCTGTAAGGCTGTGATCAACTGACGACACCCGGTCGAACTAGCTACAAGCTAACCTGAAGCTAACCCTGGCTAACCCAAAGCTAACACGGAGGTGGGAGCTAAGCTAACGGAGGTAGCAACCTAGCTACAACCGGAGTTAACTGTGCACAACACCAGAGCTTCTGAATCAGAGATACACCGGGCTGACCGCTGGGTAAAACCGGGTGGAACACAGAGGTCTCAGAGACCTCCACAAGCCCGATCTGAGATGCGCAGAGCTGCAGCTGGGGAGAACCGGGTGGAAAGGTTTCCATCCCAGAGCTCTACAAGCCAGCATTCCGCACATAAAACAGAAGCCGCGATCAGACAGAGATGCGCCGAGCTGCCGGGAGACCCAGCCGGCATTCCGCGCAGCAAACAGATGCCGCGATCAGACAGAGATGCGCCGAGCTGCGGGGAGAAACAGCCGGCATTCCGCGCAGCAGACAGAAGCCGCGAAGCCAGGGGAGAAATGGGTGGAAAACACCGGTCTCCCGAGAGCTCCACAAGCTGATAGT
This sequence comes from Nothobranchius furzeri, assembly GCF_043380555.1. Taxonomy (NCBI): domain Eukaryota; kingdom Metazoa; phylum Chordata; class Actinopteri; order Cyprinodontiformes; family Nothobranchiidae; genus Nothobranchius; species Nothobranchius furzeri. Next base: position 29,904,092 of record NC_091747.1, on the reverse strand, counting down.
CGGAACCCAGCTCCACCAACATGTTATATTTCAACCCATTTTCTAAAACACAGCATTATGTTAAATGCACTGGGGTTTACCCTATTACATTTAAATTTCATGGTTAAACAGCAGTGTTGGGAGTAATGCGGTACAAAGGTAATTAATTACTGTACTGCATTGCTTTTTGCTGTAATGTGGTAATGTAAGGCATTACAGGGAAAGAAAATGGTAATATTTACTCGGTACAATTGTCAGTAACGCGGTAATTACAATGCATTTTTATACCCAGAATCAAGATGTGGGTTTCTTAAAAATTAAAATTGCGGAAAGCCCAAAATAAAGATCCAGTATCTACATATATTACGTCATTTATGTACTCTGCTTTGCGGGCATTCTATGAGTAGAGAGGACGCAGCGGTAACGGCTCAAATACTCCAGCTGCGTCCTGCGCGCGGCCGCTGCTATATTCACAAAATCGCTCCACCAAAAAAAAATAATTCACTTGCGATCGTTCATATCAGCCCATATTCTCTGTACTTTCTGTACTTTTCTGACGTGCTTTGCCTCAGCTGAGTTCATAATCTGTGCCATCGCCCGGTGATTTCAACTCATTGCTGCTGGAGCGTAGCGCATATTAAGCTTTTTTTGATTTTATTTTTTGCGTTCGGTGGATCCCTTTGGCTGATTAGTTAGAAAGTAGGAAATCTAGGAAACATTTTCTCTGGAAGACGGAGAAAAGATGCAGCATGCAGGAAGGTTAGGGAGAGAAAGGGCAGGAAATTATTCCAATAAAATCAAGAAAACAAAACAAAGTGATTGAAAAGAAAAAAAAGTAGGTAGATTTATCCCCAATACACATGTTTACCAGTGAAAAGCAATACTATATAAGCATTTAATATTTATACATGTGATAGAATCAGATCTCCCCAGAAGCCAGTCCCACATCCAGGGCCGTATCAAGGCATTTGGGGATCAAGGCAAATATAGGCTTGGAGCCCCCACCACCTCACTCCCTGCTCAGTTAATATAAGATGGCAGCGTGCCAAGTACAGATTGTTGTTGTTTTTATTTAATTAACAATCATTTTAAAGCACTGTTTTATATCTGACTGTTTTTAACAGTAATCCTAGCTCAGACACCACATCACCTTCCTCTGGATGTGTCATGAGTTCACTGAGCTGTCATGTTTTGAGGTAGGTATCTAACCCAAGACATACAGAATCAGGCACAGAGACGATGTAAAGAAAAATAAATAATTATTTTATTTAATTATGGACGTGAACTGAAGGCGTTCCGGCAATCCAGTGGAAGGACGAATCCGGAAGCGGAAACTAGGGGGGAGACCAGAGGTGAGTGATGGGAATTGTAGTTCAGAAGGAAAGTAAGAAGGCGGGACTTACGATGAGGAAGTACATGCTGAATCTGGAGGGGAGTTGAGCCGGGGTGAAATCCAGAAGAGACTTGTGATTACCGGGGTGGTGAGTGGCACGGACAAGGCGGAAGGGGATGAGGCAGTGGAGAGAGAGCGTGATCGGTGGAGAGCGGGACGGCTGGGTGGAGTAGGAATCCAGGAAACGAACCGGAGAATGAATCGTAGACGGGAAAGGATCCAACGATGAGGTGAGTCTGAGTCTGTGGATGAATATCCAGGAAAACGAGCTCAGGTCAAAACGAGTTTCTAAGTTTTAAGATTTGCAAAAACGAGACGAGTCTTTAAACAACACGGTGAGGCTAGGATCTACCAGGCAGTAGAAAATCATCCGGCGTCGAATGAGGAAAGCCGTCCTCCTTTTAAAGCCGCCCCGCTGATGAGTCTGATGCGGATCAGCTGCGCTCCCTCTCCTGCAGGTAAAAACTCCGAGATGATTAGATGAAGTGCTGAGTACTCACCCCGGCTCATGACAGTACCCCCCCCTCAACGGACGCCCCCTGGCGTCCTGGCAGAGGTAGCCTCAAATTCCCGGATGAGGGAAGGATCCTCAATGAAGGAACCAGGTACCCAAGAACGTTCCTCCGGACCGTACCCCTCCCAGTCAATGAGGTACTGGACGCCGCGCCCCCGACGACGAGAGGCCAGGATCCTGCAGACAGAATAAACAAGGCCCCCCTTGTAGAGGCGAGCCGGAGGAGGGGGAGGAGGAGAAGGACAGAGGGGACTGGAGACAACAGGCTTCACAAGGGACACATGGAACACAGGGTGAACACGGAGGGAAGAGGGAAGGTCCAGACGAACAGTGGTGGCTGAGGGGACGTCGAGGACCTGAAACGGACCTATGAACCTCGGGGACAACTTGCGGGCCGAGGCCTTGAGGGGAATGTCCTTGGAGGACAACCACACCGACTGTCCAGGGGCGTAGACGGGTGCCGGGCGCCGCCGGCGATCTGCCAATTGCTTGTTCCGCCTGGCCGTGCGGTCAAGCGCCGCTCTGGTGGATCTCCAGGCTCTACGGGCCCCACGGAGGAAGTGGGGAACAGAGGGTGACACCAGGGACTGCTGGGGAAAGAGTGAGGGTTGGTAGCCAAGGGAGGACTCAAAGGGAGACTGACCTGTAGCCGAGGAAACGTGACTGTTGTGAGCATATTCGACCCAAGGGAGATGAGTGCTCCAGGAGGAAGGATGCGTAGAGCAGACACAGCGCAGCATGGCTCCGAGCTCCTGGTTCATGCGCTCGCATTGACCATTTGTTTGAGGGTGGTGTCCGGAGGTTAGCGCCACCTGAGCTCCAAGGGCCTCCGCAAACTCCTTCCAAACACGAGACACAAACTGTGGACCACGATCTGACAGGATCTCCTCAGGAATCCCATGGAGACGGAAGACATGTTTAACCAGGAGCTGCGCTGTGTCTGCAGAGGAAGGGAGAGATTTAAGAGGGACAAGGTGACATGCCTTGGAGAACCGATCAACAACTGTGAGAATGACCGTGAAACCACGTGAATTGGGGAGACCACAAACGAAATCCAGGGCAATGTGGGACCAGGGGCGTGACGGAATGGGTAGAGGCTGTAAGAATCCTGCCGGAGGACGATGGTCCCCCTTTTGCTGGGAACAAGTGTGGCAACCCGAAACATAGTCTTTGGCATCCTTGTACATGGATGGCCACCAAAACGACCTCCTAATGAGGGCCACCGTTCTTCCCACCCCTGGATGAAGGGAGAACTTGCCTGTATGCGCCCAGTGGATAACCTTACTTCTGAGTGGTTGGGACACATACAATCTTCCCGGAGGGCAGTTGTTAGGTCCAGGGTCGGTCTTGAGCGCCTCCAGGACCTGGTTTCGTATCTCCCACGTGACCCCACCTATGACACAGCTGGGGGGAAGGATTGTGGCAGGTTCAGTTTCCCGATCCAAGGCATATTGCCTGGAAAGGGCGTCAGGCTTCGTGTTTTTAGAACCGGGTCTGTATGATAGCTGGAAGTTGAATCGGGAAAAGAAAAGAGACCAGCGGTATTGGCGAGGGTTCAGCTGTTTTGCCTCCCTTAGGTAAATGAGATTTTTATGGTCCGTCCATATGAGAAATGGGGTCTCTGCTCCCTCCAACCAATGTCTCCACTCTTCGATCGCCAACTTCACAGCCAGGAGCTCGCGGTCACCAACGTCGTACCTACTTTCAGCTGGCGTTAAACGACGGGAAAAGAAGGCACAAGGGTGAAGCTTCTTATCCCCCTCTGCGATCTGAGAGAGCACAGCTCCGACCCCGGTGTCCGAGGCATCGACCTCCAGGATAAACTGGCGCTGCGGATCAGGACGATGTAGTATAGGGGCATTAGTGAATTTGCTTTTGAGTTCTTTGAAAGCTAACTCTGCTTTGGATGACCACACAAAAGGTTTATTTATGGATGTCAGGTTGGTTAATGGAGCAGCAGTTTGACTGTAGTTCCTGATAAAGCGACGATAGAAGTTAGAAAACCCAAGAAACCTCTGTAGTTGCTTTCTGGTGGTGGGTGTGGGCCATTCTGCGATAGCCTGCACCTTCTCCGGATCTGCTCTCAGCCGCCCGCTCTCAATCACAAATCCCAGAAACTTCACCGTGGACACATGAAATTTGCACTTCTCTGCTTTTACGTAGAGGCGATTTTCTAGCAACCGTTGTAATACCGCTCTCACGTGCTGAGTGTGCTGTTCCTGGTTCTGGGAAAAGATCAAAATATCATCCAAATACACAGTCACAAAACGATTCAGAAAATCACCTAGTACTGAGTTCACCAGGGATTGGAAGACGGCTGGAGCATTCGTGAGTCCAAAGGGCATTACCAAGTATTCGAAGTGTCCTAGGGGTGTTTTGAATGCTGTCTTCCATTCATCTCCTTCTCTCACTCTCACCAGGTGATAAGCATTTCGGAGGTCCAGACGGCTGAAAATGGTTGAGTCCTGGATGGGTTCAAAAGTGGAGGAGAGTAAAGGCAGAGGGTATTTATTCCGGATTGTGATTTGATTCAAACCTCGGTAGTCAATGCAAGGTCTAAGGCTGCCGTCCTTCTTAGGAACGAAAAAGAACCCGGCGCCCAGAGGAGATGAAGAGGGACGAATGGTTCCAGCTGCAAGACAGTCTTGGATGTAGCGCTCCATGCTTTCCCTCTCTGGTTTAGATAGATGGTAAAGACGACTTGATGGTAAGGGAGCTCCCGGCAGGAGGTCTATTGCGCAGTCAAACGGCCTGTGGGGAGGTAGAGAGGAAGCTCGGTCTTTACTGAATACCTGTTTCAAGTCATGGTAAGCAGGTGGGACAGTGGACAGGTCTATATTTTCCAATGGAGGAGAAGGATGACCAGGAATGGCAGGAGAGGCTGAGCGTAAGCAGAGTAGAGAACATTCTGAGCTCCAACCGAGTATCTTGTTCTCCTTCCAGTCCATTGTAGGGTTATGACGAACCAACCAGGAATGTCCCAACACTAGGGGGGACTGAGGAGAGGGAAACACATAAAAAGTTATGGTTTCAGTGTGGTTACCTGAAACCAACAGGCGCAGGGGAACGGTCTGGTGGGTGATTGTGGACAGGTTGCGGTTATCGAGCGAGGACACTGAGAGAGGGATAGACAGCTTGGTAGTGGGTATATTCCATTCTTCCACGAGATGGGGGTCCACAAGAGATTGTTCGCATCCAGAATCCAATAGAGCCTCAATGGTAATCTGTCTGGAGGGAACAGATAGAACACAGGGGAAGAAACACCGGGAACTCACAGAAGAAGAAGTACCACCCACCAATAGTCCCAGCCTTATTGGTGGGCTCTGCCTTTTAACAGTGCAGGGCAACTATTAACAAAATGTCCAGCAGTTCCACAATACAAGCACAATCCAGATCTCTGACGGTGTTGCTTCTCCTCTGGGGTGAGTCTTGTCCTACCCATCTGCATCGGTTCCTCAGAGGGTTCAGAAACATGACGTCCAGGAGGTCTAGGGGAACGTTCTTGAGCAGAACAGGCTAGGGGCTCGTGTTCATGTCTCCTTAGCTCCCGCTGGCGTTTGTCAATCGATATGGCCAGCCTGATGAGATCATCCAAAGAGCTAGGCTCAGGACATAAGGCCAACTGGTCCCTCACCTTGTCACTAAGCGCCTCGGTGAAGGCTCCAATGAGGGCATCCTCATTCCAGGTGGTCCGGGCTGCCAAAATGCGGAAGTCCACCGCCAAGTCCGCCACTGTTTTTCTTCCCTGGGAAAGCTTTAGGAGTCTCTTTCTAATGTCCGAGGAGGACTCATAACAACCAAAAGTTAATTTAAAGTCCGCCAAAAAGTCGTTAAATGATCCGTTTAGAAACGAGTCATTATGGCTCTTTGCTTCAGCCCACCTTAGCGCCCTCCCTCGCAGAAGACCCACCACGTACGAAATCCTTGATGAATCCGTGGAGAAGGCTGTAGGGCAACGTTCGAAGGCCAATTTACACTGTAATATAAAACTGTGACATTCATCGAACTCACCCCCGAAAGTCACAGATGGTGGTGAAGGGGCGACGCGAAAATGGGTACCCTCCATGGGGGATGCTCCCTCCAGTCGCGGAGGTCCTGTGGCTACATAGGCAGAAGAGGAGGGTTCCACTGGTGGAGGTGGTTGACGAGGTTGGGAAAGAGATTCATGTATCTGACGGACCATGGCTTCCAATTGTGTATAGCGTTGATTAGATGAAGAGAGCTGTTCCATTAATAACGGAAGGGTCTGTTCCTGTTGGGTCAATCTGTGAGAAATGTCAGCGAGTGCCGATTCTGTAGGGTTAGAGTCTTGGCCGGATGATTCTGTCATGTTTTGAGGTAGGTATCTAACCCAAGACATACAGAATCAGGCACAGAGACGATGTAAAGAAAAATAAATAATTATTTTATTTAATTATGGACGTGAACTGAAGGCGTTCCGGCAATCCAGTGGAAGGACGAATCCGGAAGCGGAAACTAGGGGGGAGACCAGAGGTGAGTGATGGGAATTGTAGTTCAGAAGGAAAGTAAGAAGGCGGGACTTACGATGAGGAAGTACATGCTGAATCTGGAGGGGAGTTGAGCCGGGGTGAAATCCAGAAGAGACTTGTGATTACCGGGGTGGTGAGTGGCACGGACAAGGCGGAAGGGGATGAGGCAGTGGAGAGAGAGCGTGATCGGTGGAGAGCGGGACGGCTGGGTGGAGTAGGAATCCAGGAAACGAACCGGAGAATGAATCGTAGACGGGAAAGGATCCAACGATGAGGTGAGTCTGAGTCTGTGGATGAATATCCAGGAAAACGAGCTCAGGTCAAAACGAGTTTCTAAGTTTTAAGATTTGCAAAAACGAGACGAGTCTTTAAACAACACGGTGAGGCTAGGATCTACCAGGCAGTAGAAAATCATCCGGCGTCGAATGAGGAAAGCCGTCCTCCTTTTAAAGCCGCCCCGCTGATGAGTCTGATGCGGATCAGCTGCGCTCCCTCTCCTGCAGGTAAAAACTCCGAGATGATTAGATGAAGTGCTGAGTACTCACCCCGGCTCATGACATGAGCATCACATGACCTAATTCCTATTGAAATTGTTTTGGTGAAAGTAACTGAAAGTAATGCAAAAGTAGTGTAATGCCTTACATTTTAAAATCAGTAATATTTTAATGTAATCAATTACATTAAAATGAGGGTAACAAGTAATAAATAATGCATTACAGTTTTGAAGTAACTTGCCCAACACTGTTAAACAGTACATGTTAAAATCTAAGCTCAGCTCGGCAGTGACCTAAAATACATAAATATAATTTTACTTACCGAAAAAAATGAAGTGGAGACTCCTTGGACGCTCTATTAGTGCAATTAATGCCACAGCAAGTCATTTTGTCCAACAATTGCACAAAAAATTGTCAAGAGCAGAACTAGGAAGACCCGTGAAGACGCCAAACACAGTAAAAATAGATTTTAAAAAGGCTTTATTTGCAGCAGAGTTACCTGGAGGGCGAGGTTGGAGACAGAGTCGAGGACAGGCGAAGGTCGAAATGGCAGGCAGCATGAAAGGCAGGGGTCAGGAGAAAAACAAGGTCCGGAGGCAGAGATCAGGCAGGGTGAATCACTGGAGAATTTACTGGCAGGGCTGTAAATAATCTGGCACAGAATGACTGGATGGCTGGTTCTTTTGTAGCAGGGGAAACAGGTGTGAGTGATGAGCTGAGGAGTCAGAAGCAGGTGAAGTGGATGAAGCTGATTGTGGTAGTCAGGGAAACAAGGCTTGGCTGGGGTTTGATGATGAGACCAGGTGTGCTGCATGAAGGCTGAGGAGGGTGAAGGATTGGGAGTCATGACAAAAATATCCCTTCTCTGGGATGCGCATGCGCTGACGGCCGATCACCGGACACAGCAGCGTTTGAAGCTGATGGCAGCTCGTTAGCAAACATCCACAAACAATTTAGATGCATTATTGCCTAATTTAACTACTGACAACGAAAAAATAATCTGGTAAGTATAACTCGCTCAATCTGGAGGTAAGTGAAGGAAATTTAGAAAGTTTGTTAAATTATATTGACGAAGTTTTTGAAGTTTTCCTCATGGGTCCGAATGACGTGGATCACCCAGGACAACAAAACAACAAAACTCTGAAGGAGACGGTTTTGGACCTTCAGGCCCGTAGCATGAGGGATAATCTGGTGTTCGCAGGCCTGCCGGAGCAGACGGGAGGGGCGGAGAACTGCGAGCAAACGATAAAAAACTTTCTCCAGACCCAAATGAAGATACCCGAAGAAACGGTAAAAAACATCACCTTTCACCGGGTACATCGCCTTGGAGCTAAAAGAGTGGACAGCAGAAGTCCTCGTCCCATCGTGGGTAAATTTGAACATTTTAAGCAGAAGGATCTTGTTAAAAGTCACGGAAGAGAGCTCAAAGGGAAAGATTTCGGCGTTAATGATCAGTTCCCTATGGAAATTCTGGATCGGCGCCGAGTCCTCTTTCCGCTGCGCAAAAAGTTTATCCAGGATGGGAAGAGAGCTGTCATCTCGGTGGATAAGCTTTACGTGGACAATAAGCTTTACAAGGAGCGAGGAGTGACTGACTGGCTGTATTAGCCCAACATCAGGTCAGACATTTATCATTCTTATCAGGATTCACTGGGTTTGATCACGTCAGGATTAAACAGCTGCTAAATCCGTTTTCTAGATGATAAGATCACCTGTTCATCACCACTTCACACCCCTACCACCTTTTCTTTTTAGTTCTTTCTTCTTTTTTAACCTGTATCTGTATTTTCCTTTCCTCTTTACCTGCTTCTGTACCTTTACACCTGTACGGCACAACCACACAACTTTTCAACACAGTGTCAGACTCGACACACACACACACACACACACACACACACACACACACACACACACACACACACACACACACACACACAGATATATTAAATTCACAGCACAATATCATAATTTATGCGTCAAATAATACAACCACAAACACTGTTGGATCTTTATTATTATTAGTGTTATTATTATTTACTTTTCTATTATTTATTAACATACTATTTTATACATTTAGATACTTATTCCATCTTATTCACATGAAGGCGTCATATTTTAGCTACTCACACACACATCTATGGGTGCACTAAGGTTTGTCTCATGGAACGTACATGGAGCTGGCTCCATAGAGAAAGGATTAAAGTTTTTGATCAGCTAAAGAGAGTGCAAGCGGACGTAATATTATTACAAGAGACTCATAGATCTGCCACATCCGCAGATGAACTTAAAACACCTGAGTTTCCCAGCATGTTCTCTGCCTGCTATAAATCTAGGCAAAGAGGTGTAGCTATTTTAATACACAAAAACATCAATTTCACAGTATTGGACACAGTCTCTGATCCAGAGGGTAGATTTATAATGTTAAAAATATCTGTACAGAACCAAAGCTTATGTATTGTCAGCATATACTGTCCAAATATTGATGACCCTTCATTCTTTCATAAATTTTTCTCTGTACTGTCCGAACGTTTGGACTGTCCACTTATACTTGGAGGTGATTTTAATTTTTGGATGAATTCCTTAACAGACAGGCTCAGTACAGCTGGGACTCAGCGCAATTGGCAATCCACTAATATAGTTAAACAGTACATGAGTGATTATGGGCTTTGTGATGCATGGCGATCTCTTCATCCTAACAGTAGAGAGTATACTTTTTTCTCACACGTCCATCACTCTCATTCACGTTTGGATTATTTTCTAGTCAGCAGCTCATTGTTGGCTGACATTTCAGACACTGAGATACACCCCATAGTTGTCAGCGACCATGCTCCGGTCTCATTAACTCTGGTAAACAAGAAGACAATCCCACCGAGCAAAAACTGGAGGTTTAATACATCACTGTTCAAAGATGAAGGTTTTATAGAATTTTTTTTAAAAAGGAGTGGGCTTTATATTTAGAACATAATGACCTGCCTGCAGTGGCGGCTGGTGAAAAATATTTTTGGTAGGGCTGTGCTATTTTTTTTAAACAAACTTGTGCCTTCTGAGCTTTGTGCACAACTTCACTATTTCCTGAATTAAGCACAGCTCTTTTATTTCCTGTCTTACATTATTGGACAAACTGATTAATCCAGGTGTGTCTGACTATTGGCACACTGCCTTGCTTACCAAGGTTGAAAAATACTGCATTAAATTGCACATAAAATAACATGACCATAAATGGTAAATAGGCAATGCAAGAGGCAAGTAACAAAAACATTTTGTTTAATTTCAACATTTGAGTGAATACAAAAAATTATGAACAGGTCACTGTTACAGTAATGGTAGTAAACACTACTTAGACAAAATGCCAGAAATTTACACTGTTAGGACTTATGGAAAGTGGAAACACTTTCATAGGAAATAATGTCATCAGTATCCTCTTACAAATGTCATATTTCCCACTTTTTGGGACAAATCAGAAATGTTTTATTGTCCCAAAAGCTGGGAAATTTGTTTGCTGCAGCAGAAGTGTAACAATTAAAATGGAATCAGATTGATGTATGTACAAATTTACTTGAAATACACATTTACATGATTAAATATGTATAATAGGTATGTGTGTAAATTAGTTTTTACAATTATTGCACATTAAACATGTTATTAAACAAATGTCCCGGTTTGTGGGACAACCAAGGATTTCTGATTCTGATTGTCTTGTTTACAGAAATGTAATGTACAGCTTACCTCTGCACCCAGCTGCTGTTCTCCCTGTCCAAACGTCCTCCGTTTCTTTGTTGGCTGCTGCACTGATGCGCTGCATTCCTCAAGTCAGAGAATGAATGGAGTCCCCAATGAGACACAAGTTCCACATCCACCTTCTGTGGATCCCAGCTGTTTTGAATAACAAACACAGAAAGCAAAATAACGGATTAGTGTGATTGCATCCAGCTAGCCACTGCTTCCTGGTGTACCAATTTTGGGAGAAGCGTCGTGTGTACAGTTTACCTCTCTCCTCCTCCTGCTGGCTTATCTTTACGTCGGGCTGATCTGGTCCAAGCTCTTTGACATTAAGTTTTTCCACCATAGTTCTCCTCTCGAACGGATACTGGAGAAGAGACCGAACTGAATTCAGTGGCTGCTGAGATCCGGTATCCATGTTGTAGGCGCACTGGCGTCCATGTCTACATCTGCGTCATGACCGTCACGAGTCACGACCAAAAACGTGCTGGAGTCGAGACTCTCCGAGTTCTACCGAACACCAACGAAAGCCTTGGCGGTAGCTCTATCGCCTATCATGCTTCTGAAACGTTCTGAAACAACGTCGACGCTGATTGGATACATTCCCATTCCTACCCTTTGATTTTCTTGTCAGCAATTGGACAACCGGTCCCGTCTTGTTTGGGCGATTGAAAAACAGCACACAGCCTCCACCGCTCGGCAGAGACCGGTAGAGACCAATATATATATATATATATATATATATATATATATATATATATATATATATATATATATATATATATATATATATGATTTATTTTTGTTACAAAACACACAATTAACTTAGAATATGTGATTATTGTTAATTTTATTTATTTATTTTTTTAAATAAAAATTAAAAACAGTGGGGAAACTGGGAGGGCGGCGCCCTATCGCCCTCTACTGGCCAGCCACCACTGCCTGCCTGGAACATCAGCATCTGTTCTCTGAGAGGCAGGAAAGGCAGTGATGAGAGGTAAAATAATCTCTTTCTCATCACATGAGAAAAAAACAGAAAACAAACGTATTCAGGAGTTAGAAGAAATCATCAAGTCTTTAGAGGCATCCACAGAAGAAGAGTTAATGAGCAAATTACGTAAAGCTAAATTAGAACTTCATGGAATTATTGACGAAAAGGCACAATTTTTAGCACAAAGACTACGAATAGAAAACTTTGAACATAGTAATAAATCAGGTAAATTTTTGACTAGCCAGTTAAAAATTAATAAAGAGAAAACTACCATATCTGCTGTTAAAGACTCAACCAGTAATATAGTTTATGACCCTAAAAGAATAAACAACACTTTCAGAGACTTTTACCAAACTTTGTACTCACCACAGATAAACCCATCAGATAACGAGATCGATGAGTTCCTTGACAGGATAACACTTCCTGAATTATCAGACAGCCAAGTTACAGTCCTGGACTCGCCATTAACATCAGCTGTGCTCCAGGAAGCCCTTAAATCCATGACTAATAGGAAAGCTCCAGGTCCAGACAGGTTTCCAGCAGAGTTCTACAAAGAATTCTGGATCATTCTGGCTCCAACATTTTTCAGAATGGTGAGGGAAATCGAAGAGAGTGGCAGATTACAGCAAAACATGAACTCAGCCAATATTAGTCTTTTGTTAAAACCAGGCAAAGACCCTGAATTTCCTACCAGCTATTGCCCAATTTCCCTTATTAATGTTGATCTCAAAATAATTTGTAAAGCCCTGGCAAAAAGATTAGAGAAGGTAACCCCCTTCATAATACACCCTGACTAAACTGGTTTCATTAAGGTTGGACAGTCATCCACTAACTCACATAGATTACGTAGTTCCTATGCTCTGGATCTCTGGATCGCTGGAGCGCTGGCAATAAAATTCATTCTGATTCTGATTCTGATTACTTAATTTGATAGATTTCTCTTACAGTAGAAACATAGAATCTAGTATATTATCTCTAGATGCAGAAAAGGCTTTTGACAGAGTTAACTGGAAATTCTTATTTGCAACTTTACATAAATTTGGTTTTGGGAACTTCTTCATAAACTGGCTACAAACATTATACAGTTTGCCAACTGCACGTGTCAGGACGAACGACCAAATATCAGCTAGCTTCTGTCTTCAGAGGGGGACCAGGCAGGGATGCCCTCTCCCCCTCACTGTTTGACATCTTTATCAAACCACTAGCGGCAGCAATTAGGCAAACAACAGATATTAAAGGGATAAAGTGTAAGAAAATAGAACATAAGATAAGTCTTTATGCAGATGATGTTTTACTCTTTCTCCGGAATTCTCAATCGTCTCTCTCTCATTCAATAGAACTGATAAACTCTTTTTCAAAAGTTTCAGATTACTCTATAAACTGGTTAAAATCTACAGTTCTACCAATTAATTTCTCTTTTGTCAGTTTACTTACTACATAATTGGAGTCAGGGAATATCACATACTTGGGAATTAATGTCTCTCCCAAGTTAGCAGAACTACATCCCACTTTTAAAGAAAGTGGAAGATGATCTTGCAAGATGGAAATCCTTACCAATATCACTCATGGGGAGAGTTGCTACAATTAAAATGATGGTCTTACCTAGCCTGGCAAGCCAGACTAAATAAATGTATTATTTAGTCTGGCCATGCTCCATTGATGGCTCTCGGTTGTGGGGCGGGTTCTACCATTGTCTTTCAAATGATCTCTGCATTCCACTGGACAATGATTGTGACATACTCTTGTTTCACTCTGTTGCATCATCCCACCCACCAGGCATATAGAGTGCCCTGATTGGCCCACAAAGCGGATAAAGCTCTGTGATTTAATCACTAAACAGATAGAGCACTATGATTGGCCCACCATTATGGGCCAATCACAGCTCTTTATGTGTTTGAAACCCCTCTAGAGAGCTGTGATTGGCTAGCCAGAGTCCTGGTATGAGCTGCTGAGGTTCCAATGGAGCATGCCTAGACCAAACTTTGCAAAGCAAGAATTTGGTCTAGTTCACTAGGCTAGGTCTTACCCAGAAAAAATTACTTATTTTCAATGATCCCAAACAAACCACCAGCTGACTGGTTTAAATCTCTGGACTCCTCAATTACCAAATTCCTTTGGCAGGATAAACCTCCACGAATTAGCTTAAAAACGCTTCAGAAGACCAAAGACAGAGGAGGACTGGATCTACCCAACTTTTATTATTATTTCTTAGCCAACAGGCTGCAATATATACCAAGATGGTTGCAAGATAACCCACTAGATGAGTCCTGGTTAGATATAGAACAGACACGTTGCAATACGATAGAGCTTTCAGACTTACCATTTATTAGCTCAAGCATAAGAAAACATGAAGGCTTCAAAAGTATTAGTATCAGCACCTTTCTGACAGCATGGTGAGAGTATCTTAAAATGACAGAGTTTTCACTAGTACCATGCAGACGCACACCTATCTGGAATAATCCTGATATTTTGCAAAAGAATAAAATGATGAACCTTCCGGACTGGAAAAATAAAGAAATCCGATACCTGGAACACATATATGAAGGATTGGACTTCATCCCATTTAATAGAATAGTCTCCCAATTTGGAATAGATAAGAATAGCTTTTTAGAATACCACCAAATTAAATCTGTAGTAAAACAAAAATTTAAACTCAATAAAATAGAATTACAAACACCACCAAGGGTATTAGACTTCTATAATCTCAACCCCCCCAAACTACTGTCTAAAGTATATAACACACTGTCCAAAATAGATGATAGAATAGTAATCCCTATTGAAAAATGGGAGGTGGGTCTATCAGTCAGCTTTGACCAGAACGTCTGGTCTCAAACTTGCTTAAAAACTTTTAAAATGATCAGACACTCCAATTTACAATTAATTCAGTACAAAATTCTACACAGAGTACACTATACAGGTCATTGGATGTTCAAGATGGGGTTTGTGTCATCTGACACCTGTACACACTGTACAAACTACGTTCCTGACAATTACATTCATGCACTGTGGTTCTGTCCACCTGTCCAGGAATTTTGGGGTAGAGTGTGTGAAGACCTGTCAAAGTCTCTGAAATGTAATATCCCAACCACCCCCTCCCTTTGTTTACTGGGAAACCTGGACAATGTCCCGAATGAAACATCTGTGGTTCTGACTGCCATATGTATCGCTAAGAAAACTATCCTCTTGAATTGGAAAAATAGAGAAACTCTCTGCATTAACCAGTATAGAAATCTTTTGTTAGATCATATTGCACTTGATATAGCCTCTGCTTCCACTTCAGATCAATCTCTCTGGGCTCCTTTGATCGTTTCCATCACATAGTGAGGGTGGGGGGCCGTTGATGTTGTCTTGCGGGATGGTGTGGGTGGGGGTGTGTGGGGTCTGAGTTAGGAGTATCCGGATGTTCCCTGGAGGTGGGTTCACTAGGGGTGTCTGGGACTGGGGGGCCATTGCCCCCCTCTGGAGGTGCTTGGGTTGCCTCGGGGGGTGGACTACTGGCAGTATGAGTGGGGCCCCTTGGGGATCTTGGCGGCAACCATGGGTCACTGCCTGGCGGCTGCATTGCCCCTGGGCGGGTCTGGGTGGGGGCCTGGGGTCACAGGGTTTGGGGGTGGCTGGCCCCGTGTGGCGATCTGGGCGGGGCCTTGGGGGTCGGGTCCTGACATGTGTGCTGCCGGGAAGAAGGCAGGAACATGCAGCAGTGCCTGGCCCGGGTTCGGGGGCCTCAGGTAGACCTTGGCTCCTCTGCCGTTTCATCACAGGGGAGGGGGAGGTCCAGGAGGTGGAGGACCCAACCTTACCTGGATGCCCCATTTCTTACATATTCTGGAAGTTGTGCAAATGCAGGGATGGGCATAGATATTCTGCTGGGGTGGGGCTGGGTTGAAGCCCTCGGACTCCGTGAGGCTCTGTAATGCTGCTGCTTTGGGCCCTGGCAGGATGGGCTTGGGTCTCCATGCCCTGGGTGGCAGTTTGACAACAGAGGTGCCTATTTGGGCCAGTAGGGGAGCCGGCTCCCTGGAGGGCTAAGCCCAACCAGCCATTCCTCCCCATCCCCGCATATTTCTCTCCTCCTGCTCCCTCACATAATCACACAAACATACACATAGGACCTTGGGGGGTGGGCAAGTCAGGGAGTGTGGGTATGGACCCCATTTCCGCATTCCTGTGGCAACCTGCCCCCCAATTTTATTTGCACCTTATACACTTCCACTGACGACATTCCACACAAACACACACTTAGGGCCTTGGGAGTGGGCACATTCAACGGCATTTGGCAGGGGGATATCTCAGCCTCCTCCCGGGTGCCGGTGCCCACTTCCAATTTTAAACCGCACTTAGACACCGAGGGCTGAGGGTGTAAGTGGGTGGTGCGGTGGCATCAGCTGGCATAGGCTGGATGATGCCCGCTGCTCACCACAGCCATGGAATACACCTCATGATCACACAACACTATATTGGAGCAGGCGGAGGGAGACTAGGGGTCTTACCCACCTCTGTTGTTACTTGGTTTCCCGGGGCTGGAGGCTAGGAGGGAGATCTGGCCTTCTAGTTGGGGTCTGGGGTGGTAGGTTGCTGTGCTCAGCGTTGGTGGGGAGCCTGCTCATCAGCACCCCAGCAGAAAGGGTTAAACTCTGGTTACCGGTGATGGTTGTACCCAATGTGCAGCAGTACCGGGACCAGAGTGAATAGGGTGTGTATGGGGAGCATGAGTGGGTGTCCGGCGTGCATTTTTGTAAGTCTTGGGTTGTATGTGCATGTGTGAGCATGAGGGAGGGAGTGTGTGACTGTGTTTGTGTATGACTGTATATGTCAGGTGGGGCCTTTGACTCCTCCCCTCTCCTGGAACTTTTTTTGATGATATAGATCTTCGTCCCCCCTCCCCTGCCACACCTGGTGTGAGGGGTTGTGCCTTGGTCTGCCTGAGTGTTCGTGGCAACCGGGTCTGGGGGTTTAAGATTTTGGCATCTGCCTGATAGATCCCGGTGGCTGCCTGGTGGGGTCTGGGTCCCTGGGCTCTGCTGGGTCCCCGGCGGGGGTGGTCGCCCCTGGGTCCCGGGTCGCTGGGTCCTGGGCTTGGCCGGCCAGGGGGTGGGAGGCTGCGGGCGGGCCTGTGGGCTTGCCGCTGATGTCTCCCGGGACTCTGCCGGCTGCTGGTTGTGGCCCCCCGGGGCGATCCTCTGTGCCTCTCGAGGGGGGCCGGGGCCTTTTTGGTTGCAGTCTCCTTGGGGTTCCTGTGTTCTTGGGCAGTGCCTGGATCTCTGGGACTTGGAGCTCCCCCCTCTCCTGCACATCTTTGGGGGGCGGATCTGTGGTCCCTCACACTCTCTGTTGGATGCTTCTATAGAGAAACCTTACATAAACAAGCGCGTGTACACACACAGGTGCTCACATGGTGCTCTCAAAAGTATGGACTTGGGCACATTAAACACAGGTCTTAAGACTATGGTGGGCACTTAATGCACTGTGATTTATTATCGTGATTCTTCAGTTAAGCAACGTTGATTAAATATTTCTTCATCAAGTTGACACAGTGACAGCTTGATCTTGTTGTATTGTTGTTGTGTCCCATTTTTTTGTCCTTTTTCTTTTTTGTTGTCTTTTTCTGCAGGTCTAGAAGCAGACTCTTGTTCATTATTGTTTATTTTTGTGGAACCCCCCCCCCCCCCACACACACACACACACCTTTTCTTTATCTTTCTCTTTCACCTCTGTCTCCGTGTCTGGTCAGAATTACAAAGCATTCAAAAACAATAACAATAAAGTTTTAAGTATCAGGGGTGACATTAAAAGCAGACGCTTTGATGCTCCACCTGAGAGTAAATCTGTAAGGCTTGTCACCATCATTCAGACATCAATTCTGTTTGCTTCACAGCCAGACAGGACACAGTGTTAAAAAAAAATATCCAAAACAGAATACACACACACAGAGACTCAAAATGCCGGAGCAGTTTCCAAGCCAGACTGAGGCTCTACTGAGGCCTTTCCCCGGAGCTAGCTCTGCGGTCACGTGGGTCTGAGGCTCATTAATTATACAGAATTTTAGGCTTTTAATACACTTAAACAGAAGAGTGAGAAAAAAACTCACCCCCCTCAGAGTTGTCATGAGTGTAAACTAGATCATTTAAACCAAAAACATGTTTTGGTACCAGGCTGTAAACATGTTTATTTCTGCTGTGAAATTGGTATTTTTAACATGGGAGTCAATGAGGATTTGCTTGCTTCTGACACCAGCCCCCAGCGATGAGGGTGGAACTGCAATTTTGGGTACTTGACTCGATTTTAGAGCTCCATTGTGGGGGCTTGGTCTAAACCTTTGGCCTGTACTGTATATTAATGATTGTTTCAGATGTTGTTTTGTGTACATGTGTGTATTATAGTGTTGAAGGTGTTTTAGAGAACAGTAGGTACGCATGACCACTTCCTTCATAGCACCCTCAATAAAAAGACCAGCTCCTTTATAGCACCTGCAGGAAAAATATTCTGGAGCCGCCACTGGCCAAAAGCTAATTAATGGAGTCCAGTAGGTGATGTTACAAACCCAAAGCTGGTCCACGCTTGCCCAAAGACAGAAAGAGACATGAGTCAATATACTTTATTTCTACACAAGATAGAGCTGTCCAGTACATTGGAAAACACAGTACAGCTGCTGTGAAACTATCATAATTAAATATAAATTACCATACCTTCATATACCATTTTTAGTTCTTTTTTATAACACAGAAAAGTAATTTTTTACCTTGCTGACAGTTTCGTTTGCCAACTGCAAAACTTCCTCAGAGCTGACGCTGATGGTGGCGTTACTTCCTGCTTCGTTTATACCGGCAGCAGCTAACGGAGTAGGTAGCCACCATCAGCGTCAGCTCTGAGGAAGTTTTGCAGTTGGCAAATGAAACTGTCAGCAAGGTAAAAAAAAAAAAAAAAAACCTATACTGTGTTATAAAAAAGAACTAAAAACGGAATTAGAAATTAGACACAGCAAGAATAATAAAAAAGAACTAAAAACGGAATTAGAAATTAGACACAGCAAGAATATACCAAAGATACCTTCATATAGTTGTAGTCCGTTATTGTGTTATTTGTTTATCCTTCCGTCATCTCTGGTCACCATGTGTTGATGCATGGAGCTCAGAACACACACTGTTTTCTTTTTTTTTGGAGCATAGACCGTCAACAAGACACTGCCACTTTTGAACACAGACCTTCTCGTGCTGCAGTGTCCTTTGCTGGAGGTGGACGTTCACGTCAAATTTTATTCATTGTTCCAAGAAGTGTGGTGTTACACGAAAGCAGTTTGTGTGCCAGTTAAAGTGAGTTTAAAAGTTGTCTGTTGTGACATTCCTGCCTGCATCAAAAAATGGCTCCATTAGATGCAGCACAACATTTTCTGACAATCTCTGACCTGTGGGACGACTGGGATCTTTTCCAAAGCAAGGGAATACGTTACAGACATACTTGGACTCTAAATCTGGGGCCATCCAGAAGCACACCATTGTTTTTATTGTGAAATTATCAATAAGTTTGATGTGCCACATGACCCTCTTCCTATTGGAAAAACAAAAGTTGGATCCAAGATGGCCGACATCAAAATGGCCACCATGGTCACCACCCATGTTGAAAGATTTGCCCCCTTTTGGTTGGAAATATCACCAACCATTCCATTTTATTAAGGTGTATCCATAAAAATGGCCTGTACATAAAATTTCAGAATCCAGCAGTTATGCAGATTAAGTAGGAAGAGGCAACAAGCAATCAACCACTACCTCTTGTTCTTGAGAATATTCCCACAAAGATTGAAGGAAAGCAAAAGGAAGAGAAACACATCAAGAAAGCACTCCAAAATGGACGATACTCTAACTGGGCCTTTGTGAAATCAACAAAGAAATCTGGGAAAAAAATCCAAAGCAGCAGCTAGTAAAGAAAATAACAACAGGTGTAAAGGTACCATCATCCCATATGTGACTAGCCTGGTAAGCCAGACAGCACCTATAATGCAGCTCTGAATCGCTGTTTCAGTCTAGGTCACACCCTCCTGCACCTAATCAACATGGTGACTCCTTTACAATAGAAGCTAATGACTCATCAGGCGGTTGGGAGGAGGGATATTCAGAGTGAGTTTCAGCTCTTTCAGCAACAATTTCAGTCATAATTGCCAAAGTTCCCCGGATGAGAAGTGAAACATCTTCAAGAAACCAAAAAAATCCAGTCACCTTCGACTGAACCCCTGGATTATCATGACCTGGATGACTGAGAACCTTCACCGAACCTTCACCAGCATATGTCCCCTCTGGCTTTTTTTTTTACCTGTCCTGGCACTGGAAGCAGACAGAATGGTTGATCTGGGTGCCATAGCATGTGTTGTGGAATAATAAAATTCTGTGGATTGATGGTGAAAAGTGTTATTAAAGGAAAAAGGAAGAAGAAGAAAATGATGTTGTCTGTGGTCTTCTGTAACTCTTAAAAATGTTTTTACACCTTCCCAGTTTTTTAAATATCTGATCAGACAAGAAGTAAGCCACCAAGTCGCCTTGTATTTCAGTTATCAACATTTTATTTACCCAAACGCATTTAGAGAAGATTCTGCCACCTCCCAGTCCCTGTGACAAATCTGATCAAGTCTTACATGATGCACAGCTTTTATTCTTTCTCTCCTGCTGCAAAAGTCTGCTCCCAGCACCTCCTTAGTAACTGACATTCCTTTTGTCCTTCACTTCTTCAGATCAGATGGGAGACACTTTGCCCCATCTACTTTCTGTCCTATCTTCTTCTGTTAGGGCTAGAGGACATATGACCAGTCCTTTCCTTCGAACAGCTTTGGGTTGATCTAATCTGTACCTGGCCTTTACGTACCATGCATCTCTTCAAGCATAAGCTGAAACGTTAGCAATATAATCCTGCATAAATCAGATATGGGTCTAGCTCAGTGCTAGGCTGTGACAACCACAAGTGAATCATTCAGGCTCAAAGAGATCATGGCATATATGAATCATTCAGTTTAAAGGTACATGAGTATCACAAGAACAGTGAAATGAATATGAGTATTAACACACAGATGATTAATTGAAATCATTCAGGATTACATGTGTGATCAAACATTATATTTCCCTTCACATGCCAGAGCAGGTTTACTCTACAGCAAGAGGGATGTGGGATGTCCCTCCTTTATTACCTTAGACCGTATCCCCCAGGCTTCAAGATACAGTTTAATACATAATAAGTATACTTTAACATTAATGCAGGAGGAAAGTCTGCACTCTCACATGGTTTAACGTCATACAGAATTCATTACTGTTAAAGTCTGCAGGGGCAGAACATTTTACTTTGAAATTTCAAATCCTTAAAACTGTTTTTCAATATTTGACTCATACTTAGACAAACTAGCCAGTAATTCTAATTATAGCAGTAAGGCCCCTGGTTTTCATCAACTGCTGAATTGTAACCTGATGTCATCTACATGATTAGTTAGTCTGGCCTGCCAGGCTCGTCCTCTGTTTAATTCTGCACAGCGAACCAGTCTGGTTACTCACAGGCAGAGAGGCACTTGAGGGGCGGGACTAGGCAGCTCAAAAGTAACCAATCAGAAAAAAGACAGAAATCCCAATTGTACCACACAACGCTGTCGTTTTCTAGTTGTATAAAAAAAAGGGCATCTGGCAACGGTGAAAATCTTTTTTTTTTTTTTAGAATAAATGCTTTTAGAGCTTCTACTTGGGGTTTTAGAGACATTAAAGTCATTTAGAACAGAGGAAAGAGCCGCAACAAACTCCGCCGCTGTCTTTGTTGTTTATGAGAAATTGAGTGTCGCTGTGTGTGACGCTGTAGTTTTTTAGCTGTAGTAAAAATGGAGTCTAGCGACAGCCCAAACATCTTTCTTTAGAAGAAAGGATTTTAGCGCTTCTGCGTGTTGTGTCCAAGTCATTTAGAACAGAGGAAAGAGCCACAGCAAACTCCGCTTCAGTCATCATGTTCTACAAACTCAGCGTTATGGTGTGTGACGTACGCTACTCAGCGCTGATTGGCTCGGTAAGAATTCTCACGGGGTGGGGTTATTTGACTAGGAGAGTTTCCAGACCCTTTCTCTGTGCAGAATTAAACAGAGGAGGAGTCTGGCAGGCCAGACTAATGATTAGTAAAAGCATCTGCAGATTTTGATGAGCAGCATCATGACAGCCTCCATATCATCAGAGTAAAAGCTACATTCACATATCCTGTAAATACAGATGTAACAGGTGCAGCGTCCAGGTGATGCCTTGGCCTGATGTGTGGCTGTTGCTCAGCAGCTGAAGTCAAAACAGAAGAGAATTTAATCATTGCTAGAATGTGTTGGCTTCTTCATCTTCTGTGTAAAACAGGAAAACACAAAAAGAGGAAGATCAGACTGTGACGGCACCTAAATGTTCTTCTGTTACCTGTCATGGTCGTCTTCCTTAGCATGCTGGTTGTTCTGGAGGAGACTGGACTTACTGATGCTGATGAAGGGAGAAGCTCCTGGAATCTGGCCAGGTCTGATTGGCTTGGCTGAGTTTGACAGAAGCACAGAACTGGCTCACTTCTAAGGTTTTTAAACCAACAGAAATAATTTTAAACATTTCTTAAGTACTTTTAAAGCAGATCCAAATATTTCCCATTGCCAGCAGAAACCAGTTTACTCTTAAATCTGTTTTTTGTTTCATCCAAAAGAGTTGCAGTCACCAAGCATGTGTCCCCACCCACATCTGTCGGAGCTGGGGTTGTTATTACCAAATGGAGTCATTTCATGTGGAGCTGAATGCAGATTGACTCTGCCATCTTTTTATAAAGCCCCATTCCTGAACTTTGTGGATATACGCTCTCCGTCGCCCTCTCCAGGCTTGCTGCGTGACATCTAGGGATGAGCAAGTACACCACTATCTGTATCTGTATCTGTTCAACCATCTAAATTATCTGTATATGTATCAGTACTCAGAGTGGGTGTGGCATAGCCCGGAAGTGGGTGTGATTTAACCGGAAGTGGGTGTGATTTAACCGGAAGTGGGTGTGAATTACATCAATACATTATTTTATATCTGAAATCTATATGAATTGTTACTATCTGTATTGTTTATTTGAAAACTATTTACAGAGCAGCCTCAGAATTGAGATTAAATATTTTTGATCTCAATAGTAAAGAAACTATTACAAAACAAGTGTTTCAATAAAATCAGAACATTATTATTTAAGTGCATGGATTAATACATCTGAACTCATGCAGTAGGAAATAGGAAATAAGAAATGCTAGAACCAGACACAACTTTATATATTTTTAATGTTAATTTGATTAAACAGATTTTTTCTCAACGTTCTTGGCATTTTTCCCACACAAAGTTAAACAAAACAATGTTGATTAAGGTGTGTGTGTGAGAGACAGAGACGGAGAGAGAGTGAGTTAAAAAAAAATTTAAAAACCAGAGCGGAGGCAGTGACTGATGCAGCACGTCAGCTCCGTCTTGTCAAATGCACCACGTAAGTTACGAAAAAAAGTTACTTTAAATATTCAACCGAAAAAGAGGCGAGCTGAAGAAAACCTAGGGAGTCCTGAAGAAACGTGAGCAACAGTGAAGCAATCACAGAGAGATCCGTTACTGTCTTGTGCAAGTGTGGACGGCCGGACGGACTGAGCTCCCGGCTGCAGAGTTTTGTGTGTAGGGAGGGGCACGTGACTGGCCAATCACAGAGCATGAAGACATTCAGTTACCCATTGAGGATTTTCCTGCAGCACGATTACAGATATTTACGAGTTTTACTCGTTTAATGCTCGTATTCTTCAAAAATGGTTTATCCGTACCGGATACTAGTCTGAAACGAGTACCCAGCTCATCCCTAGTAACATCACTGTCATAAAATCAAATCTCTCTGTCACTCATAAGAGGCATGTTAACTGGCTTTTTTCCAACTCACGTGCCCAAATAAATGCATTAACTCATTCACTGCCAGCCGTTTCCTGATCACTAAATCCCTTCGCTGCCAGCGTTTCTCGCCGTTTTTACTGTTTTTTTAAGAGTGACAGAACGTTGAGCGCCAAAACAACCAAAACAAAGCGGATACTCACCTCTTACATCAGGAAGAATCCACATGTTTCGAGCGTTATCCATTCTTTCATAATCCGTTGTCGAATTGTGATCGACAGAAGCTTTTCCGGTTCGCGCCTCGCTTTTTTTTTTTACAAGAAGGACCCAAAACAATCTCCTAACACATAGATTTTCTGCTTCCTGATCACGTGACGTGTGACATATGCGGATGAAGATCGGCTTCAGAGCTGAGATGTTTGTTCTCTCAGCGCGGGGGCTCGTTCCGATGCCCAAACAGTAAAAAAAATTAAAATGACGACTTTAGTCGTCATTGGCAGGAAACGGTTGAATTTAAAATGACGACTTTAGTCGTCAATGGCAGTGAATGAGTTAAGCGGCATTTCTGCAGTGAATAAAGTTTTATCAGAACTGTATGACAATGTGATGCCCGACCAAACACAATAACCCCAGTGAAATCATTTATTACTTACCTATCCATTAGTAGCATGGCTAGGTCAGAGTCCATAGTACATGCCATTCTTTCGAGAAGAGCTCTCCAGCGAGAGCCCAATATTACCTCTGATCTTTTCTCTTGCTCTATCACACTCTCTTTTTCTTTTCCTAGATTCCTCTGATGAGGGATTTATAGCTATCTTTGGTGGATCTCCCATTGCTTAAGTCTCTAAACCGCCGGTCTACCAGACATTTATACGTAGACACCTCGTGGACTAGTGCTGCCATAGTTGCTGGCTGCCATTTTAGATGGGTCTCCATTCACCCACAGTGCATTAATTTTTACTAATGAAGGTGCTACCAACTAAAAAATAC
The DNA here is from genome assembly GCF_043380555.1 of Nothobranchius furzeri. Taxonomy (NCBI): domain Eukaryota; kingdom Metazoa; phylum Chordata; class Actinopteri; order Cyprinodontiformes; family Nothobranchiidae; genus Nothobranchius; species Nothobranchius furzeri. Next base: position 29,879,657 of record NC_091747.1, on the reverse strand, counting down.
ATTTTATCAAGCGTGTTTACAAAAACAGACACAAGTTGCTCACTCTGCGTTGACTTTGGACTTTTCTACAGTCTCTGCTTTGGAGAGCAAGACCCATCCGTAAAGCAATGCACAGTCAGTCCGGCGGCTGACTGCGGGTCAAAAACTGTATAGTGCAGTAAAGATGTGGGACCCCATAACACTATCACAGCTCCAAAAAAGAACATAGTAGATGATAGTATGCCACCAGAACTTCAAAAAATACATTATTTAAGATATAAAGTCTCTGTATGGGGCTTTAATCTATAAGGTCATTTAATTTAATTTTAATTATTGATTTGGTAAAATTTGGATATATTTACCTTTCATAATGTCAAATCTTTGAAGTACTTTTACTTGTGTTTTGTTGTTGTTTACTCTTTATTTATCCTTTCTACTTACCTTGTGTTGCGTTGTGTTGTGTATTTCATGTTGCATTGTGTGTTGTGTTGCCTTGTCTTGCATTGCGTCATGTGTTGTGTTGCGTCGCTTGTTGTATTAGAGGTTTAGCTCTGGTTGGGGGGCAGAAGACAGTAGTGTGTGCAGAGAACGAGGGAGAAGAAGAAAAGGACAGTTTTGTGTGTGTGTGAGAGCTCGTGGGATCAGAAGTAAAAGTGAGGTAAAAGCTAAGTTAGGAAGCTGTACTATTCTGTGGTCTGTAAAAGAAGGAATAAAACTGCTAAATGTCACCTGCCTCCTTGTCCTTGCTTCCTCAGCATCAGTGTGACCGGACACAAATAATAGGGTACCAGTAACGAGCTAAGTAGATACTCGCCTGGACTACAGCAGTTTAGAGAATTGACACTAGCTCCGTTGTGCAGTGCCTTGTGTTGCCTTGCATTTTGTGTTGTGTTGTGCTGTCTTGTGAGTTTTGTCACAATGCTGTGTGATACATTGTGTTATGTTGCCTCACCTTGCATTGTCTGTTGTTTTGATTAGCCTTGTGCATCACATTGTGACGTTGCCTTTTGTTACATTGTGTTGTGTGTTGCATTGCGTTGTGTGTTGTGTTTCCTTGAGTTGCGTGTCATTGCCTTGTGTTGTGTAATGTGTTGCCTTGTGTGTTGTGTTGCCTTGTGTTGTGTGTTTTATTACCTTGTGTTGTGTGTTGTGTTGCCTTGTTTTGTGTGTTGTATTGCCTTGTGTGTTTTGTCACATTGCCATGTGTTTCGTTGTGTTGTGTTGCCTTACCATGTTTGTGGTTTAGCTTTGTCTTGTGTTGCATCACGTTGTGTGGCATTGCCTTTTGTTACATTGTGTTGTGTGTTGTGTTGCGTTGGACATTGTGTTGTGCCACATTGTATGTTCTGTTGTGTTGCCTTGTGTTGTGTTGTGTTGTGTGTTGTATTGTGCTGCCTTGTGTTATATTGCATTATGGGTTGCGTTGCTTTGTGTTGTGTGTTGCGTTGCACTGCCTTGCATGTTGCATTGCCTTGTGTGTTTAGTCACATTGCCTTGTGTTTCATTGTGTTGTGCTGCTTTACATTACATTGTGTGTTGTTTTGCTTTGCCTTGTGCATCACATTGTGTAACACTGTCTTTGGTTACATTGTGTTGCATTGCCTTGTGTTGTGTGGCATTGTATGTTGTGTTGCGTCACGTTGTGTTGCCCTGTGTTGTGTTGAGTTGTGTTGCCTTTTGTTGTGTGTTGCATTGCATTGCCTTGTGTTGTGTTGCCTTGTGTTATATGCTGTGTCGCGTTGCGTTGCATTGCCTTGCATTGTGTGTTGCATTGGCAACGTTGTATGTTGTGTTACGTTGCCTTGTGTTGCGTCGTGTTGTGTGTTGTATTGTGTTGCCTTGTGTTACATTGACTTGTGTTGTGTTGTGTTGCATTGCCTTGTGTGTTGTGTTGCCTTGTATGGTGTGTTGTGTTGCCTTGTATGGTATTTTGTGTTGCATTGACTTGGCTTGTGTGTTGTATTGTTTTGTGTTGTGTTGCGCTGCTTTGCCTTGCCTTGTGTTGTGTGTTGGGTTGAACTGTTTGTGTGATGTTGCATTCTTTGTTGTGTTGCTTTGTTTTGCATTGTGTTACATTGCCTTGTATTGCCTTGCGTTGTATGTTGTGTTGCGTTGTGCTGCCTTCCGTTGTGTGTTGTGAATGTAACGGCTGATGTCCCACTGAGGGACAATGAAGATATTTCTGTTCTTTTCTAGTCTAATCATTCTAACTCCAGATGTTAAAGGCTTGAGTGAATAAAACAATTCTCATGCACATCTTGATTTCTAGCCTCTTCTTACATCTGCATGCTCCGCTCTCATATCTTCATAGATCAGGTTTTATAAATGCTGATGATATCACTGCTTATCATGAGCACTTTGTTATATATGTATACGTATGTTATATGTATGTCCAATAATCACTTAAGTGCAGGGCCACCTTAACCAGCTGATAGGCCCCGGGGCAGAGAGGCTCAGTAGGCCCCCCACGAGGAAAAATATGTGTGCAATGGTGGAGGAGGTGCTCAGGGGGAAAATAAACAACAAATAATTAAATAAAATATTTCTCATCAGTTTTTTGCAACTAGAAACATGCAGACACACACATACATGTGCTTTGCTTTTTTTTTTTCAAATTTGAAATAAGCTTCTGCACACAAAGGCCACAGAACATCAGCAGCAAAAACAGCTGATATCTACGTAGCTGCCGGTTTTAGAGCAATAATAAAGTTAAATAGAAAAATATTACATCTGCCAGACACCAAGTTGCTTAGGTTCATAAATGCATGTGCAAAGTTGTGCACACACGCACACACACACACACACACACACACACACACACACACACACACACACACACACACACACACACACACACACACACACACACACACACACACACACACACACACACACACAGCAGCAAACCTGTTGATGGTGGAGGGAAAATCCATTTCGCTCTGCCGTGGTTGAAGGGGAGGTTTTAGACTTTTCGTTTTACCAGAAAAGTTTTGGAGATGTCTGATGAGTTTGACCGGGTCAGATGGACGAGAACCGCTGAAGGTACAGCTGTTCTCCATGCAGTATGGAAGTGTGGAGTTGTGACACGTCTTTCTTTTATTCTTTAATTTGTGCACTGAACTAAATGGCTTTTCTCCACTAAAACATTAGCTAAACTCGAACTAGTTTCATCAGTGATGACGTTTAACACTTAAACCGATTAGATCAACAGAACTGAACAAAATAGTTGTGCAATTTTCAACATTTTATTCACTTTATCATATTTTTTACAGAGCACCTCCTCCACCACCCATTTTTTTCTAGTTTCCTCACATCTAGAGGAACACGCCCTGAAATCATCTAAATTGTTTGATTGGCCAGCTCATGGTCCAGAGGTCACGTGGCTGACATAGGTCACTTGTAATTTGGATCATCCAGCAGCCTTAAATGAGCATCGAAGATGATTGACTGAAAACCTGACAAATGACAAAACTTTTTTTGTTATGATAGGCCCCTAAAGCTCATAGGCCCCTGGCCACGGCCCCGGTTGTCCTGTGCATTAAGGATCAACTGGGTTAAGTGGTGGAAAAAAAGAGAAAGCTGTTTGATTTTGAACAGCAGGAAATCCCTTTTCTTCAAAGCAAAGCCAATAAATATGTTTTTATTATTTCTATTCTGTAAAATATCACAGAGGGTTTGATGAGTAGCTAATGAAAGTTGGTGACACCGATGACCTTCCTATCCCAGGATAGATCAGATGTAAATGATCAGTATGATGGAGGACATTGTTTAGTGTGTTGCACCTACCTATCACAGCAGATGGTCTCCTGCCCATGTTTTTAGGTTTGACGGAGTCCTTAATTCGCTCGACCTCTTGCTGGTAGCGCTTCTGGTCGCGTGCCGCTGTCTCTTTGGCCTCCTTCAGTGCAGCTTCTAGGGCTTGGACCCGCTCAGCTGTGGCACGCAGGCGCTTCTCCATTTTTGGGATCTCGCAGCGAAGACTGGCATTGTCTTGCAGCAGCTGTCAAAAGTAGAGTGAAGGAGACGAAGAGAATGGATAAAATCAGAAATCATGGAAATGCACTAATGCGGGAGAAAGTGGATGTCCTGTGCACACCTGTTTGTGAACTTTGGTGAGCTGCTCCAGATTACGCTCTAGGAAGTTGATTTTTTGTTTCTGGGCAGCATTGCCTTCCATGTCATCGACGTCTTGTCCATTCTGTCCAAAACAGCACCGAGCACCAATATAAACTGATGCTGCACTTTGGTATTCTTTTTGAACAAAACACTTTTTTACTGACACACACACACACACACGCACACACACACACACACACATACATACATACATACATACATACATATATATATATATATATATATATATATATATATATATATATATATATATATATATATATATATATACATATATAAATATATATACATATATATATAAATATATATTTACATTTTAAACATTGTCTGTCTATATCTCCTCAGGTCTCATCCTGAATATGAGCACAACACCGTGCGTCATGTACATCCAGTACCTTAAAATAATCAGGGGGGTATTCCATGAAACGTGCAAATCCCAAAACACAGGCTGTTTTTGAAAATCCCAGTTTAACTTTCCCAATTTCGATTCTACGACAGTGGCCAGCCTAAAGCCCCCCCATGTTCACCATGGTAGCTCATGCTGATGAACAAACCTGCTCCATGGCATGCTAGCTGCTAAGCTTGCTGAAGCGTAGTGAAAATAATTGGCCCCTTTTTCTTGTCAGCAGCTGGCAGCTTTGAGGTGATGAATTAGTGTCACAGATGCAGCTATGCTTTTAAAGGCTAAATAATAATAAATGTGGAGTTTAAACTTTTAAAATTGAGTTCACATCTTAACCTTTTTTGTATTTAATCTTCATTTGCAGCCTGGAGCGTTCCATTCCACTCATGATGCCCCTGATGTCAGCATTATCAGTATAATGATGTAACAGTTCTATATTAGTCTGGGATGGACCCATATAATTAACATGATGTCCTCTGTATGAATATGTTAAAATAGCCTTAAACTACCTTACAGCTGCTAACATAATGTAAAAGAAATAACTTTCTTGATATCCCCCTTCAGAGGCAGACTGAGACATCCCCAATGTAAAACAGAACTCTACCGTAGGTCATTCATCCCCTCTGCAGTGAGAGTGTATCACTCCTCAGTTTAAGCTGTACTGGTATTATCCTGTTACACAATAACACCAGTGCAATATTCATTATGTGTTCAATACTCGTTCGACCATTCTGTTTCACCCAAGCTGCAGTTCAGATTCAGGTTCTATTGTCGATCCGTGCATCTTCTCATTGTCAAGTGCGCGAGGCGAGGTGGAGATGGGCGGTTGAGGTGAGGATCCAAAACTATGACGACAATCTAAAGTGATTGGGAGACGAAAGACAGGTGGGAGAAATTGGGGAAGACACAGGACTGAACAGAGTGGGGAGACAAGACAGGTTGTGACAGTATCCCCCCCCCCCCCCCCCCCCCCTCCCCAACACGGGCCAGGGTGGAATCTGGGGGGCTGGCAGCCAGGAGGCAACGGGCTCTGGGGGGCCTGCGCCTGGTCCTACATGGACCTTGACCACCTCTGACCAGACAATTCTCCCTCCCCCGAGCCCAAACCTCCTCGAGAAACCGTAAGCCCCATTTCCCAATGCTCCAAGTCTGCATGTCATCCTCCACACGTCACTGCCCTCTGTTTACACACCTGTTTCGAGTTCTACCTGAACTCAGTCTTGCCTCATTTTTGATGGCGCTCCCTTAGTTTCCTTAATAAAATATTGTTTTCCTTTCTCCTACTACGGTCCTTGTGTGTGATTCTGTATGTTCTGGGCCAAATGACTAAATCAGAACATGACAATGTGTATTTGTGACAAACTGTTAACTTTAGGGTCACGTGACCGCCACAACCATGTATTGTTAAAACTCACAGCTGCTCAGCAAAAATAAAGTCCTCCAGTCTGTAAACATCCAGACTCTGGAACAGAACATGAAAACGACACATGGGAAAGACAGAGCTCATTGTTTTTCACCCCAATAGCAGGAATGTGGATCGTCATGTTGATCTTGGGCCTCTTTCTCCCTACTCAAAACCAGTTGTGACCAGTTTGGGGGTGAAAATTGATGCTGGACTTAAATTTGATGCTCACATCAACTCTGTGATCCGGTCCAGTTTCTTTCACCTGAGAAGCCTTGCAAAAATCAAGCCCATGCTGTCAAGAGCCCACCTGGAGCGGGTACTGCATGCTTTTGTAATTTCTAGGCTTGATTACTGCAGCTCTCTCTATGCAGGGTTGTGTCAGTCATCACTGCGTCGCCTACAGGTTGTGCAGAACAGTGCAGCCAGGTTCCTGACTGGGACCAGGAAACGGGACCCCATCAGTGCGGTTCTGGCCTCCCTGCACTGGCTTCCGGTTTGCTATCTCTCACACTTCAGACTCCTCGTCTTTGTTTTTAATTTCTTCCCGGGTGGTGCTCCCCCCTATCTGGCCACGCTCCTGAACAGACACTCCCCATCACGCGCTCTGCGCTCCTCTGACCAAGGCCTGCTCGCTGTCCCTCGTTCTAGGTGTCGTACTCGCGGGGACCGGGCATTCTCAGTCCTAGCACCGTCTCTCTGGAACCAGTTGCCACCCTCAGTTAGGCTGTCCCCATCTCTGCCAGTCTTCAAGAGTCGCCTAAAAACACACCTCCTCCACTTGGCGTTTCCTGAACGTGTTTGAATTTGGCCCTCCTTTATGTTGATTTTATCTCACAGTTTTCATTGGTTCACTTTTTCCCTTGTTTTACACATTTGTCTTCTACTAGAATGTTTCACCTTTTTTGTAATTTGTAATCTGTAATTTGAATTGCTTTTATTTTCTGATTTATTCACTTTCTTTAACTTTGTACTGTACCATGTTCAGCGCCTTGGGCTTCCTGACAGGTTTGCAGAAGGCGCTTTATAAATGAAGCTTTGATTTGATTTGATTTGACACATAAATTATGAAAACTTGAATTAAAATGTGGAGAAAGGGTTAGGGTTACATAGCTGAAATGGACTTCTGGCATTGCCAGGGAAACATGTAAATACTGAGCGTTTAAGTAAATAGCTCTGGCTACACTGCTTTAATCACGCAGCTGGTGGTCTCTGGTTTAGTTCTGATATCTTTGTAGTCCTCATAGGCATGAATTAATAATTCTTGCTCCATCTGGGAGAAGAACGAGGCTCCATTCTTTCTTTCCATTGAGTAACAGGGGCTTCCTGTGAACCTGTGAGCCTCTTTTGAATTAGAGAGGACCTGAGCATAATTAGTGGAACGAAAAAAATCCTGGAATGAACAGGTGTGATTTGTCAAGCAGAGATTCATCAGGATAGCCTTGATGTTCTAAACGCGCTTCGTGGAATCCCCCCACGAAAAGAAAAATACCATTTTAACATAAATGCTTTTTACCTTTTTCACTTTAGAGGATAAATCTTGGACAAAAAGTCTCCTCAGGCTGTGGAGTGTCTGTAGCTCTCGAGCCTACGAGAAATGAAAGGGTTTTAAAAAGCAGCCGAGAAAGTGAGAAAAGGCAGCAGAGGTATTCAGCTGGTCTAGCTGTGTATTCTTGTTGCTGCAGAGCCACACTCAGACACTGAAACTCCTACACCAGGGGTCGGCAACCCGCGGCTCTGGAGCCGCATGCGGTTCTTTCATCCATCTGATGAGGCTCTCTGTGCTGGTAAAATAGTGAATGGATGTTTAATTAAAATGTATTTCATATTACTGCATTCATTTTTATCAGCATGCCAATTCTAAATGTAAAGATTGTCATCTTTTAAAATCTAAACAAAAATGATGAAGACCTGAAACGACAGGTCACCTATAAAAAAAATGCACTTACTATTTGTGCGTAATCAAATGTCTCTGAAGAGGATATGAGATTCTGGACTTTGCCTCTGACAGGCTCATGGATGCGTCGCAGAGTTGCTATTCAGCCAAAGTTTCATCATCAGAGAAACCAAAAGGGTTCCGATGAAGGCAACGGGACTTCTCTGCTTTCTTGAAGACTTTTCATTTCTAATCCAAGGAGCTTTGTTAATCCAAACTGGAAAATGGGAGAGTCATGCTTATAAGCGGTAGCTGTCTATTGTTATTTAACGAGCAGAAACTACTCTGAGTACCCCTCCTCTCTACCCCTGATGAGCCGTTGGCCTCTATTGAGAGGGAGTCGTGTTGATTAGACACAGGAAGGTGGGACCTAGATTGAAACAGCTTAGGAATGAGATTAAAGCTGCATTATAGGTACTGGAAAGGTAAAACCTAAGCCCCTCCCCTATTTAAAGTGGGTTTTTCATATTTGACATAGATAGCTTCTTTTACTACTCTCTCAAACCATCCATCTTCTCTGTCCTGAATGTTTACTTGTGTGTCCCTTGTCCTTCAGGTGGATGCGAAGTGCAGAGTGTTGACTTGAAGAGGTGGCTCTCCTGTGTTGTGCCATGCTCTTGTGCAATTGTTGTTTAGTTTCTCTAATGTAAACATCTGGACAGTCGTAAGCCTGACATAACCAAGACGTAAGCCTTTGCAAGAGGATTCAGGTAGATGGGAGCCGTACCACCTCGAACTTTGTATGCTAGTGTTAGCAATTTGAATTTGATGCATGTAGCTAGCGGTAGCCAGTGGAGCTCAATGAACAGAGGGGTGATGTGTACTCTTTTTGGCTGATTGAAGACCAGACGCGCCGCTGCGTTCTGGACCATTTGAAGAGGTCTCACAGTACAGGCTGGAAGACCAGTTAGAAGGGTATTGCAGTAATCGAGGCGGGAGATGACAGTAGATTGCACCAGGAGCTGGGTGGCATGTTGTGTTAGGTATGGTCTGATCTTTCGTATGTTATACAGCACAAAGCGGCATGAATGAGCAACAGAGGCAACATGATCTTTAAACCTCAGGTGTTCTTCAATCACAACACCCAGATTTCGAACTGCCATTGAAGGAGCCAGAGATAGGAAGTGTTTTTGGATTGAGATATTGTGCTGTATGGATGGTTTTGCTGGGATGACAAGTAGTTCAGTTTTAGAGAGGTTGAGTTGGAGATGGTGGGATTTCATCCATTTTGATATGTCAGAGAGACAGTTTGATATTCGTGCAGAGACAGTGTGGTCGTCCGGTGGAAATGACAGACAGAGCTGGTTGTCATCTGCATAGCAGTGGTAGGAGAAGCCATGTGATCGAATGATCTCACCCAGTGAGGTGGTGTATACGGCAAAGAGAAGAGGCCCTAGTACAGAGCCCGGGGGCACTCCCGTGGCAAGATGGTGCACAGTAGAGGATTGTCCAAGCCAAGATACACTGAATGATCGTCCTGTGAGGTACAATTCAAACCAGGCATGTGCTTTCTCTGTCATGCCCATGCTAGAGAGTGTGGACAAAAGGAAGCCATGGTTGACAGTGTCAAATGCAGCCGATAAGTCAAGCAGGATAAGCACTGAGGATCTGGCAGTTGCTCTAGCTTCTTTTAAGGATTCCGTCACTGCTAACAGAGCAGTTTCAGTGGAGTGGCCCTTTTTGAACCCAGATTGGTAAGGGTCAAGCAGACAGTTTTGTGAGAGGTATTCTGTGGTCTGCTTGAAAGCTACCCTTTCAATGATTTTGGACAGAAAAATGTGTTTCTCTTCCTTTTGTTTTCCTTCAGTCTTTGTAGGAATGCTCTTGGCTCTATGGTGTAAAGTTCTGATGTCTGACATTTAGTGCTCCAGCGGGTGATGTGAGTCCAAATGCAGATACTGATCTGTGTGAGTTGGTTTCCTGTAGACTTCAATGCTGAGACTTCCATCTTGTTCGATTTGCACAGCACAGTCCAAGAAGGGCAGTTGGTTGTTGTGAGCTTCCGCCCTGATGAACTTGATGTTCTTGTCCATGGTATCCATGTGCTTGGTAAAGTCTTCTACTTCCTTTGTGAGACTTTTGACCCATGTGTCGTCCACATACCTGAACCAGTGGCTTGGTGTTGTTCCATTGTAGGAGTTCAATGCTCTGGTTTCCACTTCCTCCATGTAAATGTTGGCGACAATAGGTGATACTGGGGAGCCCATGGTGCATCCATGTTTTTGCCTGTAAAACGTGTTGTTGTGTTTGAAGTAGGTGGTAGAAAAACAGAGGGCCAGGAGGGTACAGATCTGGTCTGGAGTCAGTTTTGTCCTCTTGTTTAAGGAATCATCTTGATTAAACAACAATTACACAAGAATATGGCACAACACAGGAGAGCCACCTCTTCAGCTCAGCACTCTACAGTCCACCTACACCTGAAGGACAAGGGACACACCTTTGAAGAGGACAAAGTCCACATTCTGGACAGAGAAGATAGATGGTTTGAGAGAGGAGTAAAATAATCTATCTGTGTCAGGGGGCATCAGGGGGTAGAGAGGGGGGTACCCAGAGTAGTTTCTGCTTGATAAATAAAAATAGGCTTTGACCTCCTGCTCCAATAACAATAGACACTTTATAAGCTTGACTCACCCATATTCAAGTTAAATTAACAAAGCTCCTCGGATGAGAGGCGAAACGTCATCAAGAAACCAAAGAAGTCCAGTTGCCTTCATTTGAACCCTTTGGATTACCATGACCTGGATGACTGAGAAACTTCACCAGCATAATCAGAGAACATTTTCTGTGACAAGTCTATCGGAGAGACGGGGTTTGGAAAACACTCGCTTTAGTAAGAGGAATCTTTTTGTGTGTGCTCTGGTTCTGCTGCTGCCTGACCGACGTGCTCCAAACCCTTCTCTACATCTTTTACTGGCTGTCCACCTTATGTGTGCGCTGACAGCAAGCTGCACTCAGGATAATGCTCAGATGTTCTGATGGGAATCTTTTCTTGATTGATTTAGCTACCTGCGCGATGTGCGTAATGACTAAAATGTTGGCACATCTGCAGCCTTGAGGTTTCTCTGTCAAAATAAACAATCAAATACGGGAAATATCTGGTCAGTGCGAACCCTGCCATTTAACTGTTTTGCCTTCTTGTGAAGATTGTAAACTTGATTAACACCAGAGTCATGCACACTGCGCCGTTATCTCCATCACAAGTCCAAGCGGGTGGGTCCAGGCCCGATATACCCTGGATAGGAAAATGTTTTCTTTATTGTGGGAGATGGGTAATATTGGCTCTTTGATGGGAAAAGGTTGCCGACACCTGTCCTGTACTGAATGCACCGCAGTATGCAACATCCTGAACACAGGTTTAAGGAGTTGTCCTGAATGAAATTCTTTGACCCTAGAGGGATCTGAAATCCTGATAACACTCCAGCCTCCAAGCGCGCGCGCACACACACACACACACACACAGAAGGAAATCTGTTCTGTTGTTTAGTCATCAAGTTGAAGGAATCCTGCAGCTGAACCAACTTTAGATCATCGTGACTGACCACAGTCTCCTCCAGGCCTTTCAAATCCTGCCTGGCCTGTTCCCGTCGGTCCTGCTGCACCCTGCCACAAATGAGACAGCTGTTAGGGCAGGTAGTCATGGACAGAGACTCTCTACGTCTGTGAGCACAGTCCATCTGATTAATATCAGGGCCTACATGAGCTCCTGCAGTTGGCGGCTCTTCTCCTGCTCAGCAGTCTTCAGCTTCTCATGCTCCACCTTCAGCCTCTCCTGCTCCAACATGATTTCTTGATTTAAGCTACACAGAAAAGAGTGACTGATTCACAACAGGCCCCACACTGCTACAGACAGGTGAGCAGCATTTGTGGTCTTACTCCTGCAGCTCAGTGATGACCTTCTCCTTGTTATCCAACTCGTCTCTGAGGCTGCTAATCTGCCTCTGATGGGCTTCTCGGTGAGACTGTATCTGCATCTCCACCGCCTCCTGAACAGAAAAGAAAACACACACCTACTTGCTGTCACAGGTCAACTGTATGTGTACATTCACAATTATCTAAAGGCCTGGCTTCATCTGATGTTGATGAATGATAGTGTAAAAGATGTTTATGTTTATGTATTTAGCAGACGCTTTTGTCCAAAGCAACTTACACGTGATAATCGGCATGTTGCCCTTGAGGCTAACAACAACAATAACAACAACAACTTGACATCAGTCATGGAGAGGAGGGAACAAGGAGTGGACAGTAGAGAGGGGGGACGGGTGCAGGGAGGGTGCTAGTTAAGACGATGCTCTCTGAAGAGCAGGGTCTTCAGGAGTTTTTTGAAAATTGAAAAGGAAGGTCCTGTTCTGGTAGTGCTTGGAAGGTCATTCCACATTTGTGGAGCGATGCATGAGAAGAGTCTGGATTGTCCTGAGCGTGGTGTCCGGAGCGGCCGGGCCGAGACGTAAGCCTTTGCAAGAGGATTCCGGTAGATGGGAGCCGTACCATCTCAGACTTTGTATGCTAGTGTTAGCAATTTGAATTTTATGCGTGCTGCTAGCGGTAGCCAGTGGAGCTCAGTGAACAGAGGGGTGACGTGTGCTCTTTATGGCTGATTGAAGACCAGACACGCCGCTGCGTTCTGGACCATTTTAAGAGGTCTCACAGTACAGCCTGGAAGACCAGTTAGAAGGGCATTGCAGTAATCGAGGTGGGAGATGACAGTAGATTGCACCAGGAGCTGGGTGGCATGTTGTGTTAGGTATGGTCTGATCTTTCGTATGTTATACAGCGCAAAGCGGCATGAACGAGCAACAGAGGCAACATGATCTTTAAAAGTCAGGTGTTCATCAATCACAACACCCAAATTTCGAACTGCCTTTGAAGGAGCCAGGAAGTCTTTTTGGATTGAGATATTGTGCTGTATGGATGGTTTTGCTGGGATGACAAGTAGTTCAGTTTTAGAGAGGTTGAGTTGGAGATGGTGGGATTTCATCCATTTTGATATGTCAGAGAGACAGTTTGATATTCGTGCAGAGACAGTGTGGTCGTCCTGTGGAAATGACAGACAGAGATGGGTGTCGTCTGCATAGCAGTGGTAGGAGAAGCCATGTGATCGAATGATCTCACCCAGTGAGGTGGTGTATATGGCAAAGAGAAGAAGTCCTAGTACAGAACCCTGGGGGACTCCGGTGGCAAGATGGTGCACGGTAGAGGATTGTCCAAGCCAAGATACACTGAATGATCATCCTGTGAGGTGTGATTCAAAACAGGCGTGTGCTTTCTCTGTGATGCCCATGCTAGAGAGTGTGGACAAAAAGAAGCCATGGTTGACAGTGTCAAATGCAGCCGATAAGTCAAGCAGGATAAGCACTGAGGATCTGGCGGTCGCTCTAGCTTCTTTTAAGGATTCCGTCACTGCAAACAGAGCAGTTTCAGTGGAGTGGCCCTTTTTGAACCCAGATTGGTAAGGGTCAAACAGACAGTTTTGTGAGAGGTATTCTGTGATCTGCTTGAAAGCCACCCTTTCAATGATTTTGGACAGAAAAGGGAGGAGAGAGATAGGTTGGTAGTTCTCCACATGATTTGGAGGAAAGATGGATTTTTTTTAGCAGCGGTTTAACCGGAGCATGCTTGAGAGAGGTGGGAAATGTACCGGATGTCAGTGAAGCGTTGATCACATGTGTGACTGCTGCGGCTACTGTAGGAGCAATAGCTTGGAGCAGCTTAGTTGGAATGGGGCATGTAGTAGGGCGGCTGCACGGGATGTATGACCTGTTAGCACTGGATGCATCTTTGGTGAATGGGTTAGGGTTAGGGCCAGGCCACTAACCCACCAAACTCAGCATCAGTCAGGTAGACTCAGTTAGGGCTAGTTTTGTGTTTGCTATCACTGATATTTTAGTGATCTTGGACTATAAACAGAGTACCTTAACTTCTTTAGCTGACTGGATCTCATCCTCCTTCTCCATGGTGTTGACCTTTTCTAGAAGGATACCAAATAGTTCATGTTAATGATCATTCAAACATCTCCTTGCCTGCAAATGATACATGATGCACCAGATACCACTGTTTCAGCATCAGTACAGTTATGGTATAACATAAGGTAGCTTGGTGTTTGTCAGGCACTCACCTTGAGCTCTGATCCTGACTATTTCTTCATGTAGAAGATCCACATTTTCCTCCAGCTGTCTTTTTTTATGCTCCACATTCTGGAGGGATTCTGTCAGGGACTTGATTTTAGCTTCATGCTGAACAACAACAGGCAAGGGAAGACACCAGGCTTTGAACTCAAATCAGCAGTTACATCTGAGCTACCATTTCCTTTTTGTGTGGAGTGTTTAGCAGTAGTTACCTGGGAGACGCGGAGCTGGCAGGCAGTCAGATCCCTCTCAGTCTCCTCCAGCTTCTGGGAGCTGTGGGTGTGAGTGCTTTCCAGCTGTTTGCTGCGCTTCACCATGGTTTTCACTTCAGATTTCATCTTGCTGATGTAGAGTCGGGCCATTGTGAACTCTTCATCAATGAGACCGCTGCTCTCCTGCTGCTAAAAGTTAAAAACCAGATGTGAGATGGGCTCCATGCATGGCTCCAAAAAAGGTCTTTGGTTTTGGCTCATCATAGGGTTCATTTAATGCAAGTAGGTTCATTTATGTATGAACAACAGGTAATTTTCTCTTTTCTCTGACAATCATTTCCTATCAAATCCTGACATTTATGAAACTAGAGTGAGAATTTAATTTTGGATTGGAAATCTCTCAGCAGGCCAAATCATGGAGCTCATGGCTAAGAATGCATCATCGGGAAAAGACCGCAAAGGAAAAAGATGAGTGCATTAAGTGTACGGCAGATTTAAAATCTATTAGCTTCCATAAATATTCAATTTTCTAAAAGTTTTTAAACATGAAGAATTTATTCAGACATTTATTAGCTCAACAATACATTAAACATGCAATCTGTTAAAGAAAAGGGAAAAGTGATCTTGTTGAGAGAAAGGCTGTCTGATAGATTTAGACACGATTTTGCGTCAGAGACCAGCTGAAGTAAGCGTGGTTTCCTCAGGAAGACAGAAACCTGTGAGTTGGACATTAACTCAGTTTTAGTTCGTATACGTGGAGATCTTGTGAACTGAGCTGCTTGCGTGCTACTGAAAGAAAATGAGGAGGATTAACAATGCTGTAGCTCAAAGGACGCACCTTGATGTAATTGCCTCCCACGGCAACGCTAATCTCAGCCAGGTCCTTCAGTAAGGACGACATCATCTCAGTAACCCTTTTTTTCTGGTGGTTGGTCATCTCCTTCAGTTTTTGGAGCTCAGAGTCGATGGAGGCCAAGCAGCTCTGAAGGTGGACAGAAACACACGTCACTCCGTGGACTCAAACGGGTCACTGCACCCGTGAGATTCTGAGCTTAAATGTCCTTACAGACTTTTGGTTCAGTTCCTCACTGAGAGCCTCAAACTCTTTTGCTTTGTCTTCAACTTCCTGACTCTTTTGGTCATAGTTGACTGCCAGCTCCTCCAGCGCCTGCAGCACCTCCTTCACCTCCTCTTTGGAGGCCTCGTTCTCAGCCAGCAGCCTGTTCAGCTCTGTCTGCAGGGTGCTGTGGTCCCGACGGGAGAAGGATAATAGCTGGTGGGAACAAACAAATTCATGTGTGGTGCAGTACAGTTTGGGAGTGTAAAGTGGGGGTGGGGCTTTAAAAAGAAGCATCACCTCTTCTTGGTCCAGCAACTGCTGCTTCAGCTTCTCAACCTGCTGAGATTGTTGGTTAATCTCATCATCCTGGATGGGATCAAATAAAAGACTAGTTACTCTCAGAGGTGAGTGCCATCTGCTGGCCATAATGACTATAAACATAGAACAGCAAAGAAATACCACAACATTGAGGATCTTCCTGAGGCGTTACCTTGTCATCCATCTCCTTGTAGAGTTTGGCCAATTCGGACTCATACTTCTCTTTCTCTGCACCCATAACTTTGACTCCAGGCAGGGTGTCCAGGGACTTTTTGTCTGCTGTCTTATCATGGTTGAGTACAACATCCAGAGCCATCACCTCGGCTTTGGCCTTCTCTTTATCAAACTGCTCCTCCACGGGTACCTTTTCTCCTGATAAGAGGCAGTAGAGAGGCAATATGAGTGTCCACACCCCCCAAAACCCCACAGTTTTTATGAGCTCTTTTAAAGTCTGTGGAAAAATGTAAAAACACGAATGTTACATAATCTCATGTTTAAAGGGCAACGGTGGCAAAGGAAATGAGTGCCCGCCCCATAATCAGAGAGTTGTAGGTTGGAGCCCTGCTCAGGCTGTTGCGGTGGTTGTGTCTTTGGGTGAAATACACTGTAAGATCGAATTGTAATAGTTTGATGAAACAAATAAGTAGCCACTACATAAAAAGTCATTATAAGTTCATACAACTTTATTTTTCTGAGTAGTTTCAATGAATTTTTTATTTTAATTAATTAGTAATCGAAAGCATTGATGAATTTAGGACATTTCACTCAAATAATTTGCATCAACAATGACGTCACTACGCACGTACATGCTCACATACATACACCACCTGTTTCTTCATGAGAGCTGGTTGAAACGACATCTTGGATTCCTCGCTTCAATTTCGGATGCCCGCTCCTTACTCCGAAGAAACTTTTTCAACAGTAATATATGAAGAGATATACAATTATTGTTGGGCGAAAATAATTTTTCGGTAGCATTTTTTGTTTATTGTTGGATAGACAAAGACATGCCGTGGCTTGTTCGGATTTCGGCGTGGATTCAGCCAAGAACTCTCTGCTGCATTTGTTGCCATTGCAGCATTTTAGAGCTCTTTGGTAAGTTTTATTTTTTATGAAAGGCATATTTCTTCCTTGTCGTCATAAATAAGCAACTGTTTTAGAATAAAATATGAAAAATTATTCAATACTGAAACGTATATAAAAAAAGCACCAAAATGGGGGAGAGGCGGAGTAAAAACTGCCTGCCTGTAAATGTGCGAATTCCTTTGCTGTCTGTGCAAACTCGACCAACTGAGTCCTGATAATTCTGTCTACATTGTTTAGTGGTATGAACAGCAGATGGATGGAAAAGGGACATGTTACATCTCTTCTTACTTCACCAGTTTATATTCGTCTGTAGTTTTTCTCATTAATTCAGATAAACTAGTGACTACATTACACCTCGGTAATAATATCTGCACTATACAAGGTAATAATGCGTGACCCGTTTTGGCTGGGAATCTCCTGTATTTTACCCCACTTACCCGTATTTTAATATCATGAAAAATTCCTCTGCTTCTGAACTAAACTGAGAAGTAGTCAAAGTCAAAGTCAGTCAAAGTCATTTATTGT
This sequence comes from Nothobranchius furzeri, assembly GCF_043380555.1. Lineage (NCBI taxonomy): Eukaryota > Metazoa > Chordata > Actinopteri > Cyprinodontiformes > Nothobranchiidae > Nothobranchius > Nothobranchius furzeri. Next base: position 29,862,477 of record NC_091747.1, on the reverse strand, counting down.
CATCTCTACCACATGTGCAGGACATACAGAGAAACGAAATTGAGTTTCAGCACACATAATTCAAAGATCAGACGTACGTGGGTAAGACACATGACAAGAATTGGTGACTGCGGTCATTCGCAACATGAGTCGCGCTACCTTAATAGATAGATGAAAAGGGTGTTACATGAGGATAAGTGGGGGTAGGTAAAAAAAGGCATAGCAGAGTTAGACCCAGCGGGGAGTAACTCTATTATACAAAAAAACTCCTTTAACATGGAAGCACAAACAGCACAGATACCACATCAGAGTCAGATGGGGAGGCGGGGATGGGCGGGATCCTGAAGCCTCCAATGGGAGCTGCCACTGCGGCGCATCGACCAGCTGCAGACCAACAGGTGGGAGGGAGAGATAAGGACCAGAGAGCACATTGAGTTTCCCGCAGACGTCTCAATCTGAAGGAAGAGGGTGAAGGTCGGGACACAGCATCTGTCGGCATTCCTCCTTTCGTGGGGGTGTGTTGAAGCAGCCTTGAGAGGCTGCTGTGGCGTCAGATAAAGGATAAACATGACTTTGTTTGGGGCAGGCAGAGATAATTTTCCTCTCCGCCTTGGAGTCTATAAGTGGTCATTCATGTCCACCAGTGAAGCCAATTTTACGTTCTAAATATCCCCACATCGTCCAGCGACCCTCTCCGAGATCATATCCATCTTGCGTACTATCACAGGCAATGCCGCGAGGACATTATCCAGCTTGCGGTTCACCTCGAGTAACGTCCCAGTTTGTGAGGTCACCGCACGAGCGGCACATTCCGTGGGCACGGGTCGCACTCCAATCGCTCCCGGCTTCCCAAATTTCCAGAAAACCAGATATCCTCCCACTCCAATCAGAAGAAATCCAGTGATCATCAGGCCGAACATCCACAAATCTTCCACGTCCTCGATGGACAACTGAGAGAGGCACACGAATCGCCAGACCTCCCAAGAATTGAGTGCATATCCCGATGTGAATGTCCCCTCGGGACAGGTGGGAGCCCCCCTCTCCGTTCTCATCGTAGAAAAAATTTTGTCAATCGCGTTGAATGACCAGTTAGTTAAGTCCATATTTCCAAAAAAGAGTAGTGGTTTCAGGAGAAATGCAGAGAAGTGCTCTGTAGGCAGACGGGACAAGAGCCTTGGGGAAGCCGATAAGGGAGCTGAGAAAAAAGCGTCTGTACTCTCTGAAGGCTGAGAAAAGAACGGGAGTAGTGCTGTGGTGGCAGCACCTAGAATGGGAGCAATAATATGGGGCTTACACATTAGCGTCGGCACCGGAATTTGGCTTCACACACACACGTCAGATTTGCGTTTTCGATGCAGAGGCGACTCTTTTTCTCAGACCTTCTCCGCAGCGATCAGTCTGGGACCGAGGTGACTGACGGACTGATTGGCTGGCTGAAATTATGCCTACTGCCTCCAATCTGTGAGAAGAATGAGCCAGCAGGGGTTTCCCGCATGCGCGATTCATTTTCATGCTGGATGCTGTTGAGTAAACTTCTGTCTGTAGAACAGAGCTGCCGTTCCGGAGCTGCCGAACAGTGTGGGAACGGGAGAGAAGAATAGTTGTGTGTGTGTGTGTGTGTGTGTGTGTGTGTGTGCGTGCGTGCGTGCGTGTGTGTGTGTGTGTGTGTGTGTGCGTGCGTGCGTGCGTGTGTGTGTGTGTGTGTGTGCACGCGCGTGCCTGTTCTCTGCATCAGAAAGCTGCTCAGGGGAGAAATCAGTGTGTGTGTGTGTGTGTGTGTGTGTGTGTGTGTGTGTATGTGTGTGTGTGGCACAAGACATAGCAAATTAATAAAATAATGTGGTTCAGAGTCTCCAAAAGCAACACAGCTCATGTCCGCCTTTTGTTTACCTTATGGAGCAGACTTTCCTGCGCTTAATAAGCGCCGCCCACAGGTTTGGGGATTTTTGCATTCTTCAGAAGTCCTTCAGATTGTGCATTTAGTGACAACGACAGCCTTAAGACATGTGTTGAACATGCCCAAGCCTGTACTTGTGAGCACCTGTGTGTGTACATGCGCTTGTTTATGTAAGGTTATTCTATAAAAGCGTCCAATAGAGAGTATGAGGGGCCACAGATCTGCCCCCCAAAGATGTGTAGGAGATGGAGGGAGCTCCAAGTCCCAGAGATCCAGGCAGTGCCCCTTAATACAGGAACCCCAAGGAGACTGCAACCAGAAAGGCCCCCAACCCCCTCGAGAGGCGCAGAGGATCTCCCCGGGGGGCCACAACCAGTGGCCGGCAGAGTCCCGGGAGATATCAGCAACAAGCCCACAGGCCCGTCCACAGCCCCCCCCCCACCCCCACCCCCTCCACCCCGCCTCGCCTCTGTGAGTCCCAGGGCAGTTGTAGCTCATCACCACCAGTGGATGAATGACTGTTGTAAAATGTCTTGGGTGTTATATCAATACAGACTATTTACCATTTAAAGTGCAGTAAGAGATGTTCTGGAGCACATTTGCCTTGAAATGCTCTGCATCTCCTGATGGCAATCAATAAATGAAACATTTTGTCAATAATAAATTATTTCAATCACCTCTGAAGTGTACTATCCTGTAAAAACCTTATCCAGTCATTGTGATCATCCCATTCTTAATGACTGGATCATAACCCATCCATCGTAACCCATTGTTACACAAGCAGGCATGGTGGAAGAAGGAGGACACATCATTCAGTTAATTTTGATCTAAAATGGTTTCATAGAGTGACAAATGGACATAGCCCGCCCATTGCTCAGCCAGAAGGACAGTTGAAGCCAAAAATGGGAGGTTCTCACCGCAGATATTTTGACCGATTCACACCCAGACAGTGTTGGGCAAGTTACTTCAAAACTGTAATGCATTACTTATTACCCTCATTTAAAAGTAATTCATTACATTACAATATTACATTATGAGGGCAGCAGTAGCTCAGGTGGTAGAGCGGGTGGCCTCATGATCGGAGGGTCATGGGTTCGATTCCAGCTCCCGCCAGGGGTATCCTGCTGTTGTGTCCTTGGGCGAGACACTTCACCCAACTTGCCTGTGTTAGTGGTGGTCAGAGGGGCCGACGGCGCCAAATGGCAGCCTCGCCTCTGTCAGACCTCCCCAGGGCGGCTGTGGCTACAAGTAGCTTACCATCACTAGCAGTGTGTGAATGTGAGAGTGTGTGAAAGCGTCTTTGGGTGTCTAGAAAAGCGCTATATAAGTTCAATGCATTATTATTATTATTATTACTGGTTTTAAAATGTAAGGCATTACACTACTTTTGCAATACTTTAAGTTACTTTCACCAAAACAACTTCAATATGAATCTGGTAATCTGACACTCAGTGAGCTCATGACATATATGTGGAAAGTGATGTGGTGTCTGAGCTAGGATTGCTGTTAAAAACAGTCAGATATAATGGCAGTGCTTTAAAATTATTGTTGATTAAATAAAAGCAACAACAATCTGTACTCTCAGCATGCTGCCATCTTATATTAACTGAGCAGGGAGTGAGGTGGTGGGGGCTCCATGCCTATATTTGCCTTGGTCCCCAAATGCCTTGATACGGCCCTGGATTTGGGACTGACTTCTGGGGTGATCTGATTCTATCACATGTATAAATATTAAATGTTTATATATTATTGCTTTTCACTGGTAAAAATGTGTATTGGGGATAAATCTACCTATTTTTTTCTTTTCAAGCACTTTGTTTTGTTTTCTTGATTTTGAATAACTTCCTGCCCTTTCTCTCTCTAACCTTCCTGCATGCTGCATGTTTTCTCCATCTTCCAGAAAAACTGTTTCCTAGATTTCCTACTTTCTAACTAATCAGCCAAAGGGATCTACCGAACACACACACAAAAAAAGAAATAAATAAATAAAAAGCTTCATATGCACTGTGCTCCAGTAGCAATGAGTTGAAATCACCAGGGCACAGATTATGAACTCAGCTGAAAAGTACATGAAGTACAGAGAATATGGGCGGATATAAACGATCGCAAACGAATGACTTTGTTTTGGTGGAGCGATTTTGTGAATATAACAGCGGCCGCAGCTGGAGTATTTGAGCCATTACCGCTGCGTCCTCTCTGCTCATAGAATGCCCGCAAAGCTGAGTCCGTAAATGATGCCATATATGTGGATACTGGATCTTTTTTCAGGCTTCCCGCAATTTGAATTTTTAGGAAACCCACATCTTGATTCTGGGTTTAAAATGCATTGTAATTACCGGATTACTGACAATTGTACCGAGTAAATATTACCATTGTCTTTCGCTGTAATGCCTCACATTACCACATTACAGAAAAAAGTAATGCATTACAGTAATTAATTACGTTTGTACCGCATTAAGCCCTTTTTTGTGCTTCTCCGTCAGCTCCGCAAGGGACAGACACGCACGGATTGACGGAAGCGTTTTGCTCTCATACTCCTCCGTCTCCTGGAGAGTGTTGCAAAGCAATTGCCCGGCAGTTCAACAGAGGGCGTAGCGCTGTTCTGTGGTATCCTGTCATGTATCCGGTCCAAAATCGTGTGTTTATATTGTGTTTTTTGTGTATACAAGAGAGTTTTAACATGGACATATTTGCCTCTCATTCTCCCACCGCTTCATGCGTTCCCCACCTCTAAACCCACGTTTCCTTTCATTTCCGTCCACAAATAAAACGCTTGCTGCACATCTTTTCACTCCTCCAGTCACGGGAGGATAAAACGTTCATATTTTTAGAGTTTTTTCATGAGGTATTCTTCAAGCTTCTCCGTGTCTGCCGCTAGTTAAACTCGGCTCTCTTTGCAATGGCGGCGCTGTAAACAACAGCGGCATCCTGACCATTCACAAGCTTGCGTAATCCGTCTCATTCGACGGATGTTTAAAAAAGTGGGCTCGACTCCGTACGTACTTGCGTGCCTGTCGGAGCCCTACGCAAGGACAGATAATGGCGTTGCGTGTCTCCGCACTGACGCAGACGGAGAAGCATGAATCAGGCTTTACCCCCAACACTGCACCCAGACAATCTAAAAATGGGATAGGAGGTGGAGCTGAGAGTGGAGCTGTTACATTTAGAACAGGGTTGGAACAAAGGAAACCAATCTAGCTACTAGCTAACTTAGCTAACACAAGAGGCTAAGAATGGCACCGGGGACCATGAGGTAGTCCACCCACATGGCTGACCGGCTTCAGTGCGAGGCTGTAGACATGCTGGTCGCCTGTGGAGATCTAATATGGACTGGGACTGTTAAATTACAAGCAGAGCCAGACCGCTGCCCTGGCCTTTCAGATCAGCTCGTTCTCCATGGTCGGAGATCAGCGGGACATTAGCTACATGCTAACAAAAAGTAAACAGTTTTCCGGGCGTTTTTAGCAAGACAAACATGGTAGAACAATTCCTCTATGGCTTGTTTAGTAACAAAATCATAACTAGGTAAACTGACAGAGAATATCAGGCTTTGCTGGTCCACCGCGATAAAAACCCGCAAGTTCACCGTTGTCAATGCACACGGCTCTGGAACTTGGGTCACGTTTTCGTGTTGCACTCCCGACCGGAGATGAGAAGGGCGGCCTTGTGGATATTTCACTGCAGTGGACCAGCAAAGCCCGATCCTCGGTCAGATACCCAGCAGCTACACCAACACGTTATATTTCAACCGATTTGAACTCATCTTAGACCAAGCAGTGTTATGGTAAATGCATAAAAATTTCCCCCATTAAACCAGCAAACTATTAGCAAGAAAAAATGCAGTTTAGTGATTCAAAAGTAAAGCAGCATCAACTAAAAAGCTGTTGTGTTTCATTGGTCTCCCTTAGAAATCCACAAAGGACCAGCATGACTACAGCCATGCATGGGAGCGGTCTGCCCCGGGAAACGGGAACAGTCAGCCGCCTGCTCTAGCAACTCGTCTCATGGATCCGCTCAAGTTTCTTATCCAGCCAACAGCCCCACTAACATGTTTGACCAAGCAGCATAGGCGTTTCTAGCCTGTTTTTCGGGTTGCTCAAGCACCCCTAAATTCAAGCCCAGCACCCCTTAAGTTTATTAGGTTTCCAAGCCCAACGGGCATTGGAACCCTATTGTTTTTCCACAGATTTTTCATTCTTCTTCTTCCCCGCTAATACTATATGGGCGCAGGAGCCTGAAAGGGACAGGAAAAACCTGACATGGCAGTCTGATAGAAAGTCCTGACCGCTACTCAGATTCAAACATTTGGACCCAGAGTCACCTAGGTGGCGCTACTGTGGAGGTGAATACGTTTCAGCCACTAGCTCCCAATCCGTAGGCCCTACAGTCCAAAACTTTATATGTACATAATCATTGGATGATTCTGCATGTTTTTTGTATTGGCCAAACCATGTGAAGGGATTTTGGATAATTTGCTTATTTTTCGAAATATGACTTTTTAAAATATTTTTTTGAATGAGTTGTTTTAGTATAACTTCAAAAGATTTTGACATTTTTCAAAGCTGTTCATAACAACCATACCTAAGGTCAATTCAAGTGTATATCTTAATTTTCAGCAATAGGGGGCGCTATAACTAGGAAGAAATTATACTGCTGAACTGGCTAAACGGATCTGCGCGAAACTTAGTGGTTGTCATCATTATAGAGTCTTAAGACTACAATATGTATACGGTAATGATCGATCAAAGTGGGTGTGGTTTATAATCATTTAAATTTCGAATTTGAAAAAATTCCTAAAAATCATTATTTGCATGTAAGAGGCTAAGATTTTTAGGTAATGTTAACTGGGTAGCCTTGAGTTCATAAGTCGAAATTTGCAGCTCCACGAAGAAGTTTGCTTTTTATATTTACGAAAATACATTTTTAGGCTAGCAGTTGTAGCGCAAATTCTTTTATCACAATCTTCTTGAAATTTGGCACAAAGCTCACTCTTAGGTGGTTTACAAAACACGTAAAATGTCATCTTGATTTGAGCACCCCCTTGTGTTTATTATTAAGACTTATTTTTAGTGACAACCACTAATGGCAATATTATTTTATTGTAAGAAAAGTTTAACATTTATGATCCTTATAAAAATATAAGCAGAAGTCTCACATCACAAAGGTAACCTGGGAATATTTTGAGATTTTTGTACAAAAGTATAGATTTTTAATGAATTTTTAACTTTTTGTTAGGTTTTCTGTATAGTTGGACAAAAAAGTAAATAATTGTTGCTAGAACTTTTTTTAGGTATACAGTAAATTCAAACCTTTTACAACATTCCACATGTACCTATGGTGATCTGAGATTTATCTCCTAATTTTAGAAAGTAGCACTATTTTTTATGAACATTTTAATTTTGGCTGTGACCCTTGTATTTATATTTACCAAATTTTCTACAAAAATGCTTTTAATCTACTGATTTAAAAACAACAGCATATTATTCCACATCTTAACATTGTGATGTGAGAATAATTTCGTAATTTTATGATGATTTAGATTTTTCAGGATTTTTTAAAATCATTTGATCAGTAAGTCACAAAATAAAACTCATAGTTTTTGTGGAAAATCTATTAAATCTAGGGACATTATCAAGTATTTATGTTATTCCTAATATAGTCTTGATGTATAGATTATTGTTTGGTAATCTTTAGATCAAATATGGATTTAGGAATAAAGTTTTTGTTTCGGTCTGTTTATTTATGAATCTCAATACATTTTTGGGTTTAAAAATATTAAATTTAGAAACAATAAAATGACAAAACCTGATTTCTCATGACCCCATGATGATCCAAGAATATTTAGGAAATTTCTTTAAAAATAATACATTTTTAATGGATTTAATAAACACTGTCAGTAATATTGAAATGGAACATGGCCTGTTTATTATACAGCATCTTAGTAGGGTTCAACAACCCTCCAAGGCATTAAACAACACAATCAATCTTTCATCCATTCACACACACACTCATACACTGGTGGACATGACCTACATTGGAGCCACAATTGTCCAGGGGAGCACCGAGTGACGAGGCAGCATTCTCTGGTCAGAGTCTGAATGAGCACACAACCTTCCCATTACTGGAAAACGTGCTCGGCCTCCTGACCTGCTGCTGTCCCGTGCAGCACATGACTTCATTGACTACATGTCCACGATCTTTAAAAATTAAACAATGGAACTGGATTGTAATAGGGATCGAGATGACAGCCATGCCTATGAAAGAATTTAGTATAGGCTGAGCATAAGGTACATGGAGTTATCCCGAGTGTTCGTTTCAATGCGCAGGTTGAAGTGTGCTGGCGGGACGCCGGCAGGAGAGTGTGTTTTTGGGGCGGGACCGCATGAGGAAATGGCGAAGTTGAGGGCGGAGCCGGGTGGGGGACTGGCGCTGGTTGGCTTGGAACCCGTTGACAACTGCTTGCAGTTCTAGTTATCTATTTACTTTTACTGTTTGTGGTTATTTGTAACACATCAGTAATATCTAAAAAACATACAATAGGTCAAAATGTTATATTTAAAAAACAAAATTACAGCAAATCTCCCATCTCAACAATGGTTTGATCCTGCTCACCTTTTCCACACTGGCTCTGAGCCTCCTGATTGGCTGATACGCTGCCATTAGGGTGATCAAAGTTCCTGCTTTGTGGGACAGTCCTGAATTTCCATTACTTTCCACAGATCCTGCTAATTGAGACACCGTCTGACATTTTTTTCTGTCTCCCATTTCGTGTTTGAATCTTGCAAAAACTGATAGTGAGGCAAAAAAATAAGAAAGAAGTTGCTGTCAATCAAGCTAGGAGGCGGGGCTTTGACGTAGGTCCAGAGCTCGCGCCGCTCATGAACCTCCAAACTAAAAGGAAACGACAGTGATCCTGGACTCGTGGGAGATGAGCGCGGTGGAGAAATGCTGTTACAATAAAGACTGAGGCCTAGTCCACACATAGCCGGTTTTTTTTAAAAACGAATATCCGCCCCTCCAAAAACTTGCATCCACACCACCTCGTTTTAAAAACAAACTCTGTCCACACGTACCCGGATAAATACTTTGTTAAGGACACTTCCCCCGTTCTTAACCTCGTCCTTCGTCTGTGGTCTTCCGCAAGGAGCAGTAATTCCGCTTGCAAAAACAAACAAGCAAAAAGCTCTTGGACAGTTGATGGATCGGGTAGTGACAGAGCGCAGCTCTGAGGGCATCCATGCTGTCGGCTAGTGGGAGGTGGACGAGGCGACAAGATGGCGGAGTGAGCAGTTCGTTTATAGCAGGATCCAAAGGGGAAAAAGTATTTTTGCAAGTCCAAAAGCTGTTTAAAGGTAAAAAACCAAGCCATAACGTATTGGAAGAGACTTTCATCCGTTTTTTGAAAAACTGAGAAACTTTATTGACGAGCTAATTACGGTGAGAGAGAGTTAAAGATGGAACAACGTCGCGAAGCTAGCATCGTCGATCATGATTATGGCATGGCTGTGATGGATGGTATGAGTGAAAACAAACCCCAAAATACAGAGCAAGCTGATGATAATCTTGAGGACAGTGAAACTGATATGAACAGTCCACAACCCAAAAAGCTGAGGAAGAGAAGTTTGAAGGCAAGAGAGGAGAGTACAAATAGTCTTGTGCAAATGATGGAGATTCTGATAAAAAAAAAATTTGACGGGCTGGACGGGAAGTTGGAGAACATTGAAGGGAGAATGAACAATGTTCAAGAAGCTCTAAAAAAGTTGGATGCTCTAGAAAGCAAACTACAAAACATTGAAAAAAGCACAGAAGACACGAAGAAAGAAACGAGTGTAAACAAAGAAAACATCACTAAACTACAAAAACAAGTTGAGTTTCTGGGTGTCGAAAATAAAGCTCTGAAAGAGAAGGTACTGGAAGCTGAGAGGTACAAGAGGAGATGGAACCTCAGGCTTTTTGGGTTAGCTGAAAAAGAGGAAGAGAAAATCAGAGAGGAAGTTATCGGCATACTCACAAGAGTGGTCCCCGTGTCTGTCGACGAGCTCCGCAGGAATGTGGACACCGTTCACCGTTTGGGAAAAAAAGATGCAAGGAATACCAGGCCAAGACCCATTATCATTCAGTTTGTGTCACGTACGATGAAGGAAGAAGTGTGGAAGATGTCGAAAGAGGCCAGAGTATGCAAGGAGAAGAAGATCATCTTTAAAATGGACTTCTCCAAAGAGGATCGGGAGGCGAGGGAGAAGCTGTGGCCCCAGGTGGAGGAAGCCAGACGACGTGGAAAGAAGGCCTTCTTGAAGGAAGGATACGCCATCATCGATGGGAGGAAGGTCTATATATGTTAGAAATATGATACATTTCAAATTCAGGAAAGGACCAATACACTTTTTTTCTAATATACTGTTCCTCTGTTAAGATGGGCTGCTATTTTGAGAATGAGAACTCACTAGACCAAACAGCCCAAGGTTTTTTATCTTCTGATTGTTAAAGGTGAAGGTTTTGGATGAGATATAATATAGTTGGACAATATTGCTCATTCCTGCTGTTTGGATAAATCCAGAGCGGATAAACTAGGTAACATTCTAGCCATTTGTTTTGTTTGGTATGTCAGTTTTGTTTACTTCTTTGAATGTTAGAGGGTTGAAAAACACCATAAAGCACAAGGCACTTTTTTTTTATTTTGTAAAGAGCTTAAGGCCAACTTAATTTTTTTACAGGAAACACATTCAGGCATAGAGGTGGAAAAATTTTGGAGACAACAGTGGGGGGATAATATTTTATATAGCCATGGTACCAGCTATTCGGCAGGGGTTATGATACTATTTAACAAATTTACAGGGAAAGTAATTAATCATAGAGGAGACAAAGACGGCCACTGGTTAATAGCAGCTATAGAAATATATGATCAGAAATGTATTATACTTTCTATTTATGGATATAATAACAAAACTAAAAACAGAGAGATGTTAGAAAACTTGGGAAGAATGATAATAGATTGGCAGAATGTTCATATGATGGATAAGGTGATTGTGGGAGGAGATTTTAATATCGCACCAAACTCTTGGTTAGATAGGTTACCACCTAGAGGTCAGCAACCTGAAATGGCCACATCCATGTCCACACAACGGTGAACGTTAAGTACACTCTTGCACTTTTATGATTGCAGTTTGTATGTTTATATTTCTTTGGATTTATTGTTTAGATGGCTTAAATGCATTAGTTCTAATTGTAAGCGCGCACATTTAGTTAACTGCTGTATTTTATGCCTTTCATTTGTTCAATTTAAGTTGATTTGTTTTCTCTTACTGGTGCTGGGGTTCTCCACTTCCTGCTTCCTGAGATGGGACAGGCAAACAGGGTTGAAGGGGTTCTGTCAGCTAAATACAGGAGGAGCTGATGGGACCAAACCAATAGCTCCCTGAAGAGGGGACTGAAGAATTTCCTTTAGTTTATTATTTTGTCATTTGTTAATTAATTTAAGTTTGAAGTTAAATAGTTAGGTTTATGGGTTAGGATGTTTAGGTTTATTAACAATCTGACTGTACTGATTTGTGGTTTTAGTTTTAGTTAGTAAATGTTTGTCTAGTGATCCCTATTGTTCATATGGTCTGATCAGCCAGTGTGTATATATACCCTTGTGTGTCTTTGTTTGTGAGGTCAGTTATGGTTTCAGTCAGTCAGTATGTTAAGTTAGAAGTTTATTGAGTTTCAGTTTGTTTGTTTGACCTTTTTTATGAGCTCGAGCTGTTTTTGTGAGGACATTTTAAAACAAAAAGGGAATTAAAGAGTCTATTTTTGGAAATTGCCTGTGTTCCTCCACTCATTCGGCTTGATCCCTCACAGATCAGAAATTTATTATACTTTCTATTTATGGATATAATAACAAAACTAAAAACAGATGTTAGAAAACTTGGGAAGAATGATAATAGATTGGCAGAATGTTCATATGACGGATAAGGTGATTGTGGGAGGAGATTTTAATATCGCACCAAACTCTTGGTTAGATAGGTTACCACCTAGAGGTCAGCAACCTGAAAACAATGATATCTTACAAAATTTCTGTTCTATCACTAATACTTTTGACTATTGGAGATTAAATAATCCTACAAAATCAGAATACACATGGATCAGTGCTTCTAATGGAAACCAACGGTCAAGAATAGATTATTGGCTAATCTCACACTCTATAGGTAACAATGTAAAGAAATGTGAGATTATTACTTCGCCGCTTACTGATCACTGTTTAATAAGCTTAACTTTAATAATAATAAAACAAACATGCTATTCAGACAGTTTATGGAAACTAAATAATAGCCTTTTATCAAATGAAGGGTTTTGCAAACAGATAAAAGCCCTTTGTCAAAAGGTAAAAAGGATGGATATGTCAAATAAAGGAAAATGGGAATGGTTTAAATTTGAAACAAAGAGGATAGCAATTGAAATGGGGAAAATTATGACAAAAGAGAGAAAATTAAAGCAGAAAGAACTGCTAAAAAGAATATGCCTACTCTGTGATAAAAATTAATAACACGGAGGATGAACTAACAGAGCTAAACTTGCTCCAAAAACAGCTTGACGAAATTTATATAGAAAAAGCGAATGGAGCCTTTGTAAGATCCAGGGCTAAGTGGATTGAAGGCGAAAAGAACTCAACATATTTTTATGGTTTAGAAAAGTCTAGACAATCAAAAAAGAAAATATGCAAATTAAAAAAATGACACTGTAATAGTAGACCAAAATCAAATAAAGGAGGAAGTTCAACGTTTTTACTCAGACCTATATAGTTCTAATTTCTGTGAGGAGGAATGTAAATCCTTCTTCACTCAGATAAAGAACAATATTAAATCTATTGGAGAGGAAGACAGAAAAAATCTGGAGGATGATTTGAATATTAAAGAAATAGAAAATTCCCTGAAAAAATGAAAAACGGGAAATCGCCCGGTATTGATGGATTGACCTCGGAATTTCTTAAATTTTTTTTGGGAAGATGTTCAAGAATTGTTATTAAGTACATTTAATGAGTGTATAAATGAAGGATGTCTTACCCCAACAATGAAAACTGGAATAATAACCCTTCTTCCCAAACCAAAAAAAGATACAACAGACTTAGACAACTGGAGGCCAATTACTCTGTTGTGCAATGATTATAAATTATTAGCGCTATTATATGCAGAAAGACTGAAAACTGTAATTGATGAAATAGTAGATGATAATCAGTCTGCATTTATAAAAGGAAGAAGCATACATAATAATGTGAGATTAGTACTGGATATGCTGGATTATAGGTCCATTTTGGAAAGCCTCATTTCATTTATAGACTATTTCAAAGCTTTTGATTCAATAGAACATAATTTTTTATTTTCCACCTTAGAATATTTCAGTTTTGGAAAAAAAAAATTTGTTCAGTGATAAAAATGTTCTATACTGATATTAACAGTTATGTTTCCTTAAACCCAGGATTAACAAAAAGAATAAATATAACTTGTGGAATAAGACAAGGATGTCCAATCAGCCCCAAGCTGTTTATCTTATGTACACAACTATTAGCATATCTCGTAATAAATCATCCAAATTTTCAGGGCATACATTTTTTTGATTATGAATTTCGTTTAAGTCAGTTTGCAAATGACACTGTTTTTTTTTCTAAAGGATAAATCTATGGTTAACAAAGCATTACAAATTATTTAAATTTTTTCCAAAGCATCAGGTCTTCGTCTCAACACAAAAAAATGTGAGTTACTTTCACTGTATGAATGCACAGATAATGAGATAATGACAATTCCTGTTAAAAAGGAAATAAAATATCTAGGAGCTAAGATAGTTGCAGATGAAAAACAAAGAGAAGAAATCAATATGAAAGAAAAAACTGATCAAATACAAAAAACTCTGAACCAATGGCTTAGCAGAGATCTTTCTATTTTTGGGCGAAATTTATTGTCCAAGTCTGAGGGTATTTCCCAACTGATCTATCCATGTCAATCTCTTTATATCGCTCCAAAAACAGTGAAAAATACTAACGCTATTATATACAAATTTATATGGAGAAATAAAACCCATTATATAAAAATATCTCAGTTAGTTAAAGAACATAAAAATGGAGGTATGAAATCTGTGGATTTTGAAGCAATGCTGGGAACATTTAAAACAAAGTGGCTGACAGAATTTCTAATAAACACAGATTCAATTTGGTTTCATATTCCAAAAAAACGTTTTCAAGAAGTTTGGGGGGCTAAACTTTCTTTTGAAATGTGACTTTGAAATCACTAAATTGCCCTTTAAGTTATCTGAATTTCACAAGCAAGTATTGCATTATTGGAAGATGGTATTTACCCATAATTTTACTCCTCATTGTGCCACCTTGTGGAATACTCGAGTAATTGTTTCAAACAGAAAGTCTTTGTTTAACCAATAGTGGTTTGATCAAGGAATTATCTTTGTACACGATATTATGGATAAAGATGGTGAAATACTACAGCTACAGAATTTTAAATATAAATTTAATAACATTCAATGTTCTCATCAGGAATATAAGAAAGTATGTAAGGCTATACCAGTGACTTTGATACAAATGATAAAAAACACACTTCTCTTCTCTAATGTTCAAATAAAACTTCCTAATTTATTAATAGGAGAATTGAACATCACAGAAAGAAAATGTGAAAATAAATGTTTAAATGGAGCGTTTAAAAAATATATCTATCATGATTATGACAGAAAGATTAAAATAAAAATACTAGGAAATACAATAATTGAAGAAAAACAATTAAAATTTATAAAATGGCCTATAATGCCCAAAGTAAAAGAAATGCAATTTAAAATTCTTAACAACTACTGTCCATCAGCAGAGACACTGAGGAAGAGATTTGGTTTTGAAGTTGACCCTTGTGAATTCTGTCAGGAAAGCCCTGAAGGAACAGAACACTTATTTAAGTCATTTCTTTCCCATTGACTTATTGGTTAAGAAATAAAATAAGAGAACTTGACCGTTTTACAAATGAAGATATTCTTATTTACAATTCTAAATTAAAGGGGAACATTATTATTATTATGGGTAAATACCACATTCACAAAAGCTAATGGAAAAAACAACTGCCAAACTTGAACTGTTTCACAAATGAATTTCATATGTTCTTATCCACTTTGACTAGTATAAAAAATTCAAATGCAACTGCAAAAGCCATTTGTCATGCTGCAGAAAAATGTTTAATCTTGTAACAGTGTTTTTTTTTCCTCCTTGAACCGTCACCTTATCGTGGTGGAGGAGTTTGAGTGCCCTAATGATCCTAGGAGCTATGTTGTCTGGGGCACTTAGTGCCCCTGGTAGGGTCTCCCATGACAAATTGGTCTTAGGTGAAGGGTGAGACAAAGAACGGTTCGAAGGATCTTTCATGGCGGTTAAAACGAAGAGTCGGAGTACCCAGCCCGGAGGGTTACCGGGGTCCCACCCTGGAGCCAGGCCTGGGGTTGGGGCCCGTGAGCGAGCGCCTGGTGGCCGGGCTTTCGCCCATGGGGCCCGGCCGGGCCCAGCCCGAACCGGATACATGGGCTCGTCCAACTGTGGACCCACCACCCGCAGGAGGAACATGAAGGGTCCGGTGCAATGCGAATCGGGTGGCAGACCAAGGCGGGAGCCTTGGCGGTCCAATCCCCGGACAAGAAAACTAGTTTTTGGGACATGGAACGTCACCTCGCTGGCGGGGAAGGAGCCGGAGCTTGTGGCAGAGGTTGAGCGGTACCGGCTAGATATAGTCGGACTCACCTCGACACATTGCATTGGCTCTGGAACCCGAGACCTGGAGAGGGGTTGGACACTCTACTTTGCTGGAGTTGCTCCGGGTGAGAGGCGGAGGGCTGGGGTTGGCTTTTTGTTAGCCCCGAGACTCTCTGCCTGTGTGTTGGGGTTTACCCCGGGGGACAAGAGGGTAGCTTCCTTGCGCCTTCGGGTCGGGGAACGGGTCCTGACTGTTGTTTGTGCTTATGGGCCAAATATCAGTTCAGAGTACCCACCCTTTTTGGAGTCCCTGGGACGAGTGCTAGATAGTGCTCCATCAGGGGACTCCATTGTCCTGCTGGGGGACTACAATGCTCACGTGGGCAATGACAGCTTGACCTGGAGGGGTGTGATTGGGAGGAACGGCCCACCTAATCTGAACTTGAGTGGTGTTTTGTTATTGGACTTCTGTGCAAGCCGCAGTTTGGCCATAACGAACACCATGTTCGAACATAAGGATGCCCACCGGTACACTTGGTACCAGGGCAGCCTAGGTCACAGGTCGATGATAGATTTTGTAGTCGTATCATCTGACCTGCGACCGTATGTTTTGGACACCCGAGTGAAGAGAGGGGCGGAGCTGTCAACTGATCACCACCTGGTGGTGAGTTGGATCAGATGGCAAGGGAACATGCCGCGTAGACCTGGCAGACCCAAACGCATAGTGAGGGTCTGCTGGGAATGCCTGGCAGAAGAACCTGTCAAGACGGTCTTCAACTCCCACCTCCAGCAGAGCTTTGACCACGTCCCGAGAGCAGTGGGGGACATTGAGTCCGAGTGGGCCTTGTTCCACTCTGCGATTGTCGAGGCGGCTGTTGCTAGCTGTGGTCGTAAGGTGGCCG
>NC_091747.1:29508491-29540991 GCF_043380555.1 Nothobranchius furzeri | reverse complement strand
TTTGTGCTTTTTGCTTTCACATCTTTCACTACGTTCAGCTCATTTAACAGTTTAGCTTAGTTTCAGCTTACTTCAGCTATTCAACAACTTCAGCAATCCGTTTCTGAATTCGGCTTATGCTACTCATTTCACAGTTCAACTAAATATAAAAATTAAACTGTTAAACTAGTCCTACTCAAACAACAAGTGTTTAGACCTTTTTGCTGTCCAGATTTTTAAATAATGTTCAGATTTCAGTTTTCTGCTGTTTAGGATTGATTTGTCCGGTCTTCACTTTTTGTGCTTTATTTACATTTTGGTGCTTTTTGCTTCTAAATCTTTCAAAACATTCAGCTCATTTTAACAGTTTTGATTAGTTTCAGCTTCAGCAATTAGTTTCTGAATTCAGCATATGATGCTAATTTCACAGTTCAGCTAAATGTAAAAATTAAACTGTTGAACTAGTCCTACTAAAATAACAGGTGTTTAGACATTTTACCTGTCCAATTCTTTTAGACAGTGTTCACAGATTTGAGTTTTCTGCTATTTAGAATTAGTTTTTTTGATTCTTCACTTACTTTTTGTGCTTTTTTTTGCTTCTTTGTGCTTTTTGCTTTCACATCTTTCACTACGTTCAGCTCATTTAACAGTTTAGCTTAGTTTCAGCTTACTTCAGCTATTCAACAACTTCAGCAATCCGTTTCTGAATTCGGCTTATGCTACTCATTTCACAGTTCAACTAAAAATTAAACTGTTAAACTAGTCCTACTCAAACAACAAGTGTTTAGACCTTTTTGCTGTCCAGATTTTTAAATAATGTTCAGATTTCAGTTTTCTGCTGTTTAGGATTGATTTGTCCGGTCTTCACTTTTTGTGCTTTATTTACATTTTGGTGCTTTTTGCTTCTAAATCTTTCAAAACATTCAGCTCGTTTTAACAGTTTTGCTTAGTTTCAGCTTCAGCAATTAGTTTCTGAATTCAGCATATGATGCTAATTTCACAGTTCAGCTAAATGTAAAAATTAAACTGTTGAACTAGTCCTACTAAAATAGCAGGTGTTTAGACATTTTACCTGTCCAATTCTTTTAAACAGTGTTCACAGATTTGAGTTTTCTGCTATTTAGAATTAGTTTTTTTGATTCTTCACTTACTTTTTGTGCTTTTTTTTTTTTTGCTTCTTTGTGCTTTTTGCTTTCACATCTTTCACTACGTTCAGCTCATTTAACAGTTTAGCTTAGTTTCAGCTTACTTCAGCTATTCAACAACTTCAGCAATCCGTTTCTGAATTCGGCTTATGCTACTCATTTCACAGTTCAACTAAAAATTAAACTGTTAAAATAGTCCTACTCAAACAACAAGTGTTTAGACCTTTTTGCTGTCCAGATTTTTAAATAATGTTCAGATTTCAGTTTTCTGCTGTTTAGGATTGATTTGTCCGGTCTTCACTTTTTGTGCTTTATTTACATTTTGGTGCTTTTTGCTTCTAAATCTTTCAAAACATTCAGCTCATTTTAACAGTTTTGCTTAGTTTCAGCTTCAGCAATTAGTTTCTGAATTCAGCATATGATGCTAATTTCACAGTTCAGCTAAATGTAAAAATTAAACTGTTGAACTAGTCCTACTACAATAACAGGTGTTTAGACATTTTACCTGTCCAATTCTTTTAGACAGTGTTCACGGATTTGAGTTTTCTGCTATTTAGAATTAGTTTTTTTGATTCTTCACTTACTTTTTGTGCTTTTTTTTTTGCTTCTTTGTGCTTTTTGCTTTCACATCTTTCACTACGTTCAGCTCATTTAACAGTTTAGCTTAGTTTCAGCTTACTTCAGCTATTCAACAACTTCAGCAATCCGTTTCTGAATTCGGCTTATGCTACTCATTTCACAGTTCAACTAAAAATTAAACTGTTAAACTAGTCCTACTCAAACAACAAGTGTTTACACCTTTTTGCTTCCAGATTTTTAAATACTGTTCAGATTTCAGTTTTCTGCTGTTTAGGATTGATTTGTCCGGTCTTCACTTTTTGTGCTTTATTTACATTTTGGTGCTTTTTGCTTCTAAATCTTTCAAAACATTCAGCTCATTTTAACAGTTTTGCTTAGTTTCAGCTTCAGCAATTAGTTTCTGAATTCAGCATATGATGCTAATTTCACAGTTCAGCTAAATGTAAAAATTAAACTGTTGAACTAGTCCTACTAAAATAACAGGTGTTTAGACATTTTACCTGTCCAATTCTTTTAGACAGTGTTCACAGATTTGAGTTTTCCGCTATTTAGAATTAGTTTTTTTGATTCTTCACTTACTTTTTGTGCTTTTTTTTGCTTCTTTGTGCTTTTTGCTTTCACATCTTTCACTACGTTCAGCTCATTTAACAGTTTAGCTTAGTTTCAGCTTACTTCAGCTATTCAACAACTTCAGCAATCCGTTTCTGAATTCGGCTTATGCTACTCATTTCACAGTTCAACAAAAAATTAAACTGTTAAACTAGTCCTACTCAAACAACAAGTGTTTAGACCTTTTTGCTTCCAGATTTTTAAATACTGTTCAGATTTCAGTTTTCTGCTGTTTAGGATTGATTTGTCCGGTCTTCACTTTTTGTGCTTTATTTACATTTTGGTGCTTTTTGATTCTAAATCTTTCAAAACATTCAGCTCATTTTAACAGTTTTGCTTAGTTTCAGCTTCAGCAAATAGTTTCTGAATTCAGCATTTGATGCTAATTTCACAGTTCAGCTAAATGTAAAAATTAAACTGTTGAACTAGTCCTACTACAATAACAGGTGTTTAGACATTTTACCTGTCCAATTCTTTTAGACAGTGTTCACAGATTTGAGTTTTCTGCTATTTAGAATTAGTTTTTTTGATTCTTCACTTACTTTTTGTGCTTTTTTTTGCTTCTTTGTGCTTTTTGCTTTCACATCTTTCACTACGTTCAACTCATTTAACAGTTTAGCTTAGTTTCAGCTTACTTCAGCTATTCAACAACTTCAGCAATCAGTTACCAAATTTAGCATATACTGCTAATTTCACAGTTCAGCTAAATGTAAAAATTAAACTGTTAAACTAGTCCTACTGAAATAACAGGTGTTTACACATTTTAGCTGTCCAATTTTTTTAAACAGTGTTCACAGATTTGAGTTTTCTGCTATTTAGGATTAGTTTTCTTGATTCTTCACTTACTTTTTGTGCTTTTTTGCTTCTTTGTGCTTTTTGCTTTCACATCTTTCACTACATTCAGCTCATTTAACAGTTTAGCTTAGTTTCAGCTTACTTCAGCTATTCAACAACTTCAGCAATCAGTTAGCAAATTTAGCATATACTGCTAATTTCACAGTTCAGCTAAATGTAAAGATTAAACTGTTAAACTTGTCCAACTGATATAACAGGTGTTTAGACATTTAAGCTGTCCAGATTTTTATACAATGTTCACAGATTAAAGTTTTTTTTTTATTGTTTTTTGCTATTTAGCATTATTTTTCTCTATTCTTCACTTACTTTTTGTGCTTTATTTGCTTGTTAGTGCTTTTTGCTTCTACATCTTTCAAGACATTCAGCTCATTTGGACAGTTTTGCTTTGTTTCAGCTTCAGTTAAGCTGTTCAGCAGCTTCAGCTTACAGTTTCAGCTATCCAGCATTCAAACAGCATTTGTGCAATAAATGCAATTTTTCTAGTTGTTTGAATGCTGTTAAGCATTCAAACTATTGTTTTCCTGTTTCTCTTTATTCTTCTTCTTCTTCTTCTTATTCTGCTTCCGTACACTTTTTGAACCGCTTCTTCTCCTTCAAATTTTGAGCTATTTCAACTATTTTATACCAAAACGTTCAGCTCGTTAAGCTCTTTCCGGCTATTACTTTTGGCATTGATATCTTTAAAATTTTTCGAGTTATTAAGCTTTTTCTGCAAAAAAATTCCCATTGAAATGAATGGGATTGGTCAATTTTCAGCAAATTCCTATCACCTTTTTGACCTAAAACTCTACCGGGTTCCTTTTAAGTCAGAGACTTCATTCAAAGTTTAACAAACTCACAAGACTTTCCTGTTTAACATATTAAAGAGGCTTTTTGATATCTTTTACGGTTTTTCTAAAATCGCAGGTAGAAGTTGAGGTACGACTTGAAATTTTCAGAAAAATTCACAAAAGTTATAATGGGGAAAGATAGGAGCAGTGACCCTCCCTTGCTCCATTTCTGGCATTGTAGCAAGAGAACCGTAGGTCCGATTTAAATGAAACACACACTGGCTTACAGCTAACAAAAATACCTTCGTTTTGAGCTATAATCCATGACTGTACTCCAAACATTGTGGTCGTACGGTTAACTTGTTTGAGAAAATTCAAATTAAAAAAAATGTCTCTCCCCACTGTAAACTGAAGATTCCGCACTCTAACTTTTGAACTTCACATCTTCTGTGAACAACTCTTTACTACCCCCAGACCGTTTGGACTACCAAAACAAATTATAACTCAAAAAGTAGGAATTTTTGTCAGCTTTTCAGAATGGGTTTCATTTTCTCTGTAGGTGTTACCGTTCTTTAGCTACAAGCCTCAGAAGGAGGAGAGACCCAGATTCTGTCTCATTGAAACCCATGTTAAAGGAAGAGAGATTTTCTCCTGAGATCGGCTTCACACAGCTAAAAGTTTCTCGTCATAGCTTCTAGATAATTCATGGTAGGCACATACAAATCGGCACAGATGATCATCAAAGTCTTCTGCCACTCACGCTTTTTGAATTTTTCAAATCGGTGCAGTACTTTTCGAATGGTGATGAGAAGTTTGACAGGTCCAATTTCACTTCTGAAGGACAGATTTTAAGGCTTCTCTCATTAACAGGAGTACAGCTGCAGGCCTCCAACAGCCAAGGGGAAAAGGCGGGAAAACAGTGCTGCTCTCTGATTGGTTGAAAGTGTTCAACCATTTTCTGTCCAATCAGGATCTAGCACCCACACAAATGACACATCAAATCGACCAGTTTGGTCTCAGGAATCTTGTATTAAATTTTAAATGCGTTATCTGTTACCATGGCAACACAAGAAGCTACATATCACTTTAATCAAGTCTCATAGGAATGAATATTAAAAAGCTGAATGTTTAGCCAATAACAGACTCCTGTTTTTGATCTTTTTGAACCATTTGTACTTCAAACTAGAAACATGTTCAATTTGATTGACCGTCAGAAGATGGGAAAGTGCCCCGCTCCCTCCCAGCTCCCTGATTGGTTGAGAGAGGTCAATCATCTTCCGGCTAAATGGAATAACACACCCACGCATGTGAGGCATCAAATCGATCGGCTAGGCCTAAGGAATCCATCCATCCAAAGAACCAACCAACCAACCATCCATCCATCCATCCATCCAGCCAACCAACCATCCATCCATCCATCCATCCAACCAACCATCCATCCATCCATCCTATCCCTGCATCCATCCATCCATCCATCCATCCATCCATCCAACCAACCAACCAACCATCCATCCATCCATCCAACCGACCAACAGACCAACCATCCATTCATCCATCCATCCATCCTTCAATCCCTCCAAGCAACCAACCAACTAACCAACAGACCAACCATCCATCCATCCATCCATCCATCCAACCAACCAACCAACCAACCATCCATCCATCCATCCATCCATCCATCCAACAGACCAACAGACCAACCATCCATCCATCCATCCCATCCATCCCAACCAACCAACCAACCAACCATCCAACCATCCATCCATCCATCCATCCATCCATCCAACCGACCAACAGACCAACCATCCATCCATCCATCCATCCAACCAACCATCCAACCATCCATCCAACCAACCAACCAACCAACCCCATACACTTAAAACTAAAGTAGCAGCATAGCTGACATTTTAACGCTAGTCAGCTCATTTGAACAGTTTTGCTTAGTTTCAGCTTCAGCAATTAGTTTCTGAATTCAGCATATGATGCTTATTTCACAGTTCAGCTAAATGTAAAAATTAAACTGTTAAACTAGTCCTACTGAAATAACAGGTGTTTAGACATTTTAGCTGTCCAATTTTTTAAACAGTTTTCACAGATTTGTTTTCTGCTATTTAGGATTAGTTTTCTTGATTCTTCACTTACTTTTTGTGCTTTTTTTCTGCTTCGTTGTGCTTTTTGCTTTCACATCTTTCACTACGTTCAGCTCATTTAACAGTTTAGCTTAGTTTCAGCTTACTTCAGCTATTCAACAACTTCAGCAATCCGTTTCTGAATTCAGCTTATGCTACTCATTTCACAGTTCAACTAAAAATTAAACTGTTAAACTAGTCCTACTCAAACAACAAGTGTTTAGACCTTTTTGCTGTCCAGATTTTTAAATAATGTTCAGATTTCAGTTTTCTGCTGTTTAGGATTGATTTGTCCGGTCTTCACTTTTTGTGCTTTATTTACATTTTGGTGCTTTTTGCTTCTAAATCTTTCAAAACATTCAGCTCGTTTTAACAGTTTTGCTTAGTTTCAGCTTCAGCAATTAGTTTCTGAATTCAGCATATGATGCTACTTTCACAGTTCAGCTAAATGTAAAAATTAAACTGTTGAACTAGTCCTACTAAAATAACAGGTGTTTAGACATTTTACCTGTCCAATTCTTTTAGACAGTGTTCACAGATTTGAGTTTTCTGCTATTTAGAATTAGTTTTTTTGATTCTTCACTTACTTTTTGTGCTTTTTTTTTTGCTTCTTTGTGCTTTTTGCTTTCACATCTTTCACTACGTTCAGCTCATTTAACAGTTTAGCTTAGTTTCAGCTTACTTCAGCTATTCAACAACTTCAGCAATCCGTTTCTGAATTTGGCTTATGCTACTCATTTCACAGTTCAACTAAAAATTAAACTGTTAAACTAGTCCTACTCAAACAACAAGTGTTTAGACCTTTTTGCTGTCCAGATTTTTAAATAATGTTCAGATTTCAGTTTTCTGCTGTTTAGGATTGATTTGTCCGGTCTTCACTTTTTGTGCTTTATTTACATTTTGTTGCTTTTTGCTTCTAAATCTTTCAAAACATTCAGCTCGTTTTAACAGTTTTGCTTAGTATCAGCTTCAGCAATTAGTTTCTGAATTCAGCATTTGATGCTAATTTCACAGTTCAGCTAAATGTAAAAATTAAACTGTTGAACTAGTCCTACTACAATAACAGGTGTTTAGACATTTTACCTGTCCAATTCTTTTAGACAGTGTTCACAGATTTGAGTTTTCTGCTATTTAGGATTAGTTTTCTTGATTCTTCACCTACTTTTTGTGCTTTTTTGCTTCTTTGTGCTTTTTGCTTTCACATCTTTCACTACATTCAGCTCATTCAACAGTTTAGCTTAGTTTCAGCTTACTTCAGCTATTCAACAACTTCAGCAATCAGTTACCAATTTTAGCATATACTGCTAATTTCACAGTTCAGCTAAATGTATCAATTAAACTGTTAAACTAGTCCTACTGAAATAACAGTGTTTACACATTTTAGCTGTCCAATTTTTTTAAACAGTGTTCACAGATTTGAGTTTTCTGCTATTTAGGATTAGTTTTCTTGATTCTTCACTTACTTTTTCTGCTTTTTTGCTTCTTTGTGCTTTTTGCTTTCACATCTTTCACTACATTCAGCTCATTTAACAGTTTAGCTTAGTTTCAGCTTACTTCAGCTGTTCAACAACTTCAGCAATCAGTTACCAAATTTAGCATATACTGCTAATTTCACAGTTCAGCTAAATGTAAAGATTAAACAGTTAAACTTGTCCAACTGATATAACAGGTGTTTAGATATTTAAGCTGTCCAGATTTTTATACAATGTTCACAGATTAAAGGTTTTTATTTTCATTTTTTTTATTTTTTTGCTATTTAGCATTATTTTTCTCTATTCTTCACTTACTTTTTGTGCTTTATTTGCTTGTTGGTGCTTTTTGCTTCTACATCTTTCAAGACATTCAGCTCATTTAGACAGTTTTGCTTTGTTTCAGCTTCAGTTAAGCTGTTCAGCAGCTTCAGCTCAGCTGTTCAGTAGCTTCAGCTTACAGTTTCAGCTATCCAGCATTCAAACAGCATTTGTGCAATAAATGCAATTTTTCTAGTTCTTATTCTGCTTCCGTACACTTTTTGAACCGCTTCTTCTCCTTCAAATTTTGAGCTATTTCAACAATTTTATACCAAAACGTTCAGCTCGTTAAGCTCTTTCCGGCTATTACTTTTGGCATTGATATCTTTAAAATTTTTCGAGTTATTAAGCTTTTTCTGCAAAAATTTTCCCATTGAAATGAATGGGATTGGTCAATTTTCAGCAAATTCCTATCACTTTTTTGACCTAAAACTCTACTGGGTTCCTTTTAACTCAGAGACTTCATTCAAAGTTTAACAAACTCACAAGACTTTCCTGTTTAACATATTAAAGAGGCTTTTTGATATCTTTTACGGTTTTTCTAAAATCGCAGGTAGAAGTTGAGGTACGACTTGAAATTTTCAGAAAAAATCACAAAAGTTATAATGGGGAAAGATAGGAGCAGTGACCCTCCCTTGCTCCATTTCTGGCATTGTAGCAAGAGAACCGTAGGTGCGATTGAAATGAAACACACACTGGCTTACAGCTAACAAAAATACCTTCGTTTTGAGCTATAATCCATGACTGTACTCCAAACATTGTGGTCGTACGGTTAACTTGTTTGAGAAAATTCAAATTTAAAAAAATGTCTCTCCCCACTGTAAACTGAAGATTCCGCACTCTAACTTTTGAACTTCACATCTTCTGTGAACAACTCTTTACTACCCCCAGACCGTTTGGACTACCAAAACAAATTATAACTCAAAAAGTAGGAATTTTTGTCAGCTTTTCAGAATGGGTTTCATTTTCTCTGTAGGTGTTACCGTTCTTTAGCTACAAGCCTCAGAAGGAGGAGAGACCCAGATTCTGTCTCATTGAAACCCATGTTAAAGGAAGAGAGATTTTCTCCTGAGATCGGCTTCACACAGCTAAAAGTTTCTCGTCATAGCTTCTAGATAATTCATGGTAGGCACATACAAATCGGCACAGATGATCATCAAAGTCTTCTGCCACTCACGCTTTTTGAATTTTTCAAATCGGTGCAGTACTTTTCGAATGGTGATGAGAAGTTTGACAGGTCCAATTTCACTTCTGAAGGACAGATTTTAAGGCTTCTCTCATTAACAGGAGTACAGCTGCAGGCCTCCAACAGCCAAGGGGAAAAGGCGGGAAAACAGTGCTGCTCTCTGATTGGTTGAAAGTGTTCAACCATTTTCTGTCCAATCAGGATCCAGCACCCACACAAATGACACATCAAATCGACCAGTTTGGTCTCAGGAATCTTGTATTAAATTTGAAATGCGTTATCTGTTACCATGGCAACACAAGAAGCTACATATCACTTTAATCAAGTCTCATAGGAATGAATATTAAAAAGCTGAATGTTTAGCCAATAACAGACTCCTGTTTTTGATCTTTTTGAACCATTTGTACTTCAAACTAGAAACATGTTCAATTTGATTGACCGTCAGAAGATGGGAAAGTGCCCCGCTCCCTCCCAGCTCCCTGATTGGTTGAGAGAGGTCAATCATCTTCCGGCTAAATGGAATAACACACCCACGCATGTGAGGCATCAAATCGATCGGCTAGGCCTAAGGAATCCATCCATCCAACCAACCAACCAACCAACCATCCATCCATCCATCCAGCCAATCAACCATCCATCCATCCATCCAACCAACCATCCATCCATCCGTCCTATCCCTGCATCCATCCATCCATCCATCCATCCATCCATCCATCCATCCAACCAACCAACCAACCATCCATCCAACCATCCATCCATCCAACCATCCATCCATCCATCCAACCGACCAACAGACCAACCATCCATTCATCCATCCATCCATCCTTCAATCCCTCCATCCCTCCATCCATCCAAGCAACCAACCAACTAACCAACAGACCAACCATCCATCCATCCATCCATACATCCATACATCCATCCATCCATCCAACCAACCAACCAACCAACCATCCATCCATCCATCCATCCATCCATCCATCCATCCATCCATCCAACCAACCATCCATCCAACCATCCATCCATCCATCCATCCATCCATCCATCCATCCATCCCAACCAACCAACCAACCAACCATCCAACCATCCATCCATCCATCCATCCAACCGACCAACAGACCAACCATCCATCCATCCATCCATCCATCCATCCATCCAACCAACCATCCAACCATCCATCCAACCAACCAACCAACCAACCCCATACACTTAAAACTAAAGTAGCAGCATAGCTGACATTTTAACGCTAGTCAGCTCATTTGAACAGTTTTGCTTAGTTTCAGCTTCAGCATTTAGTTTCTGAATTCAGCATATGATGCTTATTTCACAGTTCAGCTAAATGTAAAAATTAAACTGTTAAACTAGTCCTACTGAAATAACAGGTGTTTAGACATTTTACCTGTCCAATTCTTTTAGACAGTGTTCACAGATTTGAGTTTTCTGCTATTTCGAATTAGTTTTTTTTGATTCTTCACTTACTTTTTGTGCTTTTTTTTTTTTTGCTTCTTTGTGCTTTTTGCTTTCACATCTTTCACTATGTTCAGCTCATTTAAAAGTTTAGCTTAGTTTCAGCTTACTTCAGCTATTCAACAACTTCAGCAATCCGTTTCTGAATTCGGCTTATGCTACTCATTTCACAGTTCAACTAAAAATTAAACTGTTAAACTAGTCCTACTCAAACAACAAGTGTTTAGACCTTTTTGCTGTCCAGATTTTTAAATAATGTTCAGATTTCAGTTTTCTGCTGTTTAGGATTGATTTGTCCGGTCTTCACTTTTTGTGCATTATTTACATTTTGGTGCTTTTTGCTTCTAAATCTTTCAAAACATTCAGCTCATTTTAACAGTTTTGCTTAGTTTCAGCTTCAGCAAATAGTTTCTGAATTCAGCATTTGATGCTAATTTCACAGTTCAGCTAAATGTAAAAATTAAACTGTTGAACTAGTCCTACTACAATAACAGTTGTTTAGACATTTTACCTGTCCAATTCTTTTAGACAGTGTTCACAGATTTGAGTTTTCTGCTATTTAGAATTAGTTTTTTTGATTCTTCACTTACTTTTTGTGCTTTTTTTTTTTTTTTTGCTTCTTTGTGCTTTTTGCTGTCACATCTTTCACTACGTTCAGCTCATTTAACAGTTTAGCTTAGTTTCAGCTTTCTTCAGCTATTCAACAACTTCAGCAAACAGTTTCTGAATTCGGCTTATGCTACTCATTTCACAGTTCAACTAAAAATGAAACTGTTAAACTAGTCCTACTCAAACAACAAGTGTTTAGACCTTTTTGCTGTCCAGATTTTTAAATAATGTTCAGATTTCAGTTTTCTGCTGTTTAGGATTGATTTGTCCGGTCTTCACTTTTTGTGCTTTATTTACATTTTGGTGCTTTTTGCTTCTAAATCTTTCAAAACATTCAGCTCATTTTAACAGTTTTGCTTAGTTTCAGCTTCAGCAAATAGTTTCTGAATTCAGCCTTTGATGCTAATTTCACAGTTCAGCTAAATGTAAAAATTTAACTGTTGAACTAGTCCTACTACAATAACAGGTGTTTAGACATTTTACCTGTCCAATTCTTTTAGACAGTGTTGACAGATTTGAGTTTTCTGCTATTTAGGATTAGTTTTCTTGATTCTTCACCTACTTTTTGTGCTTTTTTGCTTCTTTGTGCTTTTTGCTTTCACATCTTTCACTACATTCAGCTCATTCAACAGTTTAGCTTAGTTTCAGCTTACTTCAGCTATTCAACAACTTCAGCAATCCGTTTCTGAATTCGGCTTATGCTACTCATTTCACAGTTCAACTAAATATAAAAATTAAACTGTTAAACTAGTCCTACTCAAACAACAAGTGTTTAGACCTTTTTGCTGTCCAGATTTTTAAATAATGTTCAGATTTCAGTTTTCTGCTGTTTAGGATTGATTTGTCCGGTCTTCACTTTTTGTGCTTTATTTACATTTTGGTGCTTTTTGCTTCTAAATCTTTCAAAACATTCAGCTCGTTTTAACAGTTTTGCTTAGTTTCAGCTTCAGCAATTAGTTTCTGAATTCAGCATTTGATGCTAATTTCACAGTTCAGCTAAATGTAAAAATTAAACTGTTGAACTAGTCCTACTAAAATAACAGGTGTTTAGACATTTTACCTGTCCAATTCTTTTAGACAGTGTTCACAGATTTGAGTTTTCTGCTATTTAGAATTAGTTTTTTTGATTCTTCACTTATTTTTTGTGCTTTTTTTTGCTTCTTTGTGCTTTTTGCTTTCACATCTTTCACTACGTTCAGCTCATTTAACAGTTTAGCTTAGTTTCAGCTTACTTCAGCTATTCAACAACTTCAGCAATCCGTTTCTGAATTCGGCTTATGCTACTCATTTCACAGTTCAACTAAAAATTAAACTGTTAAACTAGTCCTACTCAAACAACAAGTGTTTAGACCTTTTTGCTGTCCAGATTTTTAAATAATGTTCAGATTTCAGTTTTCTGCTGTTTAGGATTGATTTGTCCGGTCTTCACTTTTTGTGCTTTATTTACATTTTGGTGCTTTTTGCTTCTAAATCTTTCAAAACATTCAGCTCATTTTAACAGTTTTGCTTAGTTTCAGCTTCAGCAATTAGTTTCTGAATTCAGCATTTGATGCTAATTTCACAGTTCAGCTAAATGTAAAAATTAAACTGTTGAACTAGTCCTACTAAAATAACAGGTGTTTAGACATTTTACCTGTCCAATTTTTTTAGACAGTGTTCACAGATTTGAGTTTTCTGCTATTTAGAATTAGTTTTCTTGATTCTTCACCTACTTTTTGTGCTTTTTTGCTTCTTTGTGCTTTTTGCTTTCACATCTTTCACTACATTCAGCTCATTTAACAGTTTAGCTTAGTTTCAGCTTACTTCAGCTATTCAACAACTTCAGCAATCAGTTAGCAAATTTAGCATATACTGCTAATTTCACAGTTCAGCTAAATGTAAAGATTAAACTGTTAAACTTGTCCAACTGATATAACAGGTGTTTAGACATTTAAGCTGTCCAGATTTTTATACAATGTTCACAGATTAAAGGTTTTTATTTTTATTTTTATATATATTTTTTTGCTATTTAGCATTATTTTCTCTATTCTTCACTTACTTTTTGTGCTTTATTTGCTTGTTGGTGCTTTTTGCTTCTACATCTTTCAAGACATTCAGCTCATTTTGACAGTTTTGCTTTGTTTCAGCGTCAGTTAAGCTGTTCAGCAGCTTCAGCTCAGCTGTTCAGCAGCTTCAGCTTACAGTTTCAGCTATCCAGCATTCAAACAGCATTTGTGCAATAAATGCAATTTTTCTAGTTCTTCTTCTTCTTCTTCTTCTTCTTATTCTGCTTCCGTACACTTTTTGAACCGCTTCTTCTCCTTCAAATTTTGAGCTATTTCAACTATTTTATACCAAAACGTTCAGCTCGTTAAGCTCTTTCCGGCTATTACTTTTGGCATTGATATCTTTAAAATTTTTCGAGTTATTAAGCTTTTTCTGCAAAAATTTTCCCATTGAAATGAATGGGATTGGTCAATTTTCAGCAAATTCCTATCACTTTTTTGACCTAAAACTCTACTGGGTTCCTTTTAACTCAGAGACTTCATTCAAAGTTTAACAAACTCACAAGACTTTCCTGTTTAACATATTAAAGAGGCTTTTTGATATCTTTTACGGTTTTTCTAAAATCGCAGGTAGAAGTTGAGGTACGACTTGAAATTTTCAGAAAAAATCACAAAAGTTATAATGGGGAAAGATAGGAGCAGTGACCCTCCCTTGCTCCATTTCTGGCATTGTAGCAAGAGAACCGTAGGTCCGATTGAAATGAAACACACACTGGCTTACAGCTAACAAAAATACCTTCGTTTTGAGCTATAATCCATGACTGTACTCCAAACATTGTGGTCGTACGGTTAACTTGTTTGAGAAAATTCAAATTTAAAAAAATGTCTCTCCCCACTGTAAACTGAAGATTCCGCACTCTAACTTTTGAACTTCACATCTTCTGTGAACAACTCTTTACTACCCCCAGACCGTTTGGACTACCAAAACAAATTATAACTCAAAAAGTAGGAATTTTTGTCAGCTTTTCAGAATGGGTTTCATTTTCTCTGTAGGTGTTACCGTTCTTTAGCTACAAGCCTCAGAAGGAGGAGAGACCCAGATTCTGTCTCATTGAAACCCATGTTAAAGGAAGAGAGATTTTCTCCTGAGATCGGCTTCACACAGCTAAAAGTTTCTCGTCATAGCTTCTAGATAATTCATGGTAGGCACATACAAATCGGCACAGATGATCATCAAAGTCTTCTGCCACTCACGCTTTTTGAATTTTTCAAATCGGTGCAGTACTTTTCGAATGGTGATGAGAAGTTTGACAGGTCCAATTTCACTTCTGAAGGACAGATTTTAAGGCTTCTCTCATTAACAGGAGTACAGCTGCAGGCCTCCAACAGCCAAGGGGAAAAGGCGGGAAAACAGTGCTGCTCTCTGATTGGTTGAAAGTGTTCAACCATTTTCTGTCCAATCAGGATCCAGCACCCACACAAATGACACATTAAATCGACCAGTTTGGTCTCAGGAATCTTGTATTAAATTTTAAATGCGTTATCTGTTACCATGGCAAAACAAGAAGCTACATATCACTTTAATCAAGTCTCATAGGAATGAATATTAAAAAGCTGAATGTTTAGCCAATAACAGACTCCTGTTTTTGATCTTTTTGAACCATTTGTACTTCAAACTAGAAACATGTTCAATTTGATTGACCGTCAGAAGATGGGAAAGTGCCCCGCTCCCTCCCAATTCCTGATTGGTTGAGAGAGGTCAATCATCTTCAGGCTAAATGGAATAACACACCCACGCATGTGAGGCATCAAATCGATCGGCTAGGCCTAAGGAATCCATCCAACCAACCAACCAACCAACCATCCATCCATCCAGCCAACCAACCATCCATCCATCCATCCATCCATCCATCCAACCAACCATCCATCCATCCGTCCTATCCCTGCATCATCCATCCATCCATCCATCCATCCATCCATCCATCCATCCATCCAACCAACCAACCATCCATCCAACCATCCATCCATCCATCCAACCAACCAACCAACCATCCATCCATCCAACCATCCATCCATCCAACCGACCAACAGACCAACCATCCATTCATCCATCCTTCAATCCCTCCATCCCTCCATCCATCCAAGCAACCAACCAACTAACCAACAGACCAACCATCCATCCATCCATCCATCCAACCAACCAACCAACCAACCAACCAACCATCCATCCATCCATCCATCCATCCATCCAACCAACCAACCAACCAACCAACCAACCAACCAACCAACCAACCAACCAACCAACCAACCAACCATCCAACCATCCATCCAACCATCCATCCATCCATCCATCCATCCAACAGACCAACCATCCATCCATCCATCCATCCATCCATCCATCCATCCCAACCAACCAACCAACCAACCAACCATCCAACCATCCATCCATCCATCCATCCATCCATCCAACCGACCAACAGACCAACCATCCATCCATCCATCCATCCATCCATCCATCCAACCAACCATCCAACCATCCATCCAACCAACCAACCAACCAACCAACCCCATACACTTAAAACTAAAGTAGCAGCATAGCTGACATTTTAACGCTAGTCAGCTCATTTGAACAGTTTTGCTTAGTTTCAGCTTCAGCAATTAGTTTCTGAATTCAGCATATGATGCTAATTTCACAGTTCAGCTAAATGTAAAAATTAAACTGTTGAACTAGTCCTACTAAAATAACAGATGTTTAGACATTTTACCTGTCCAATTCTTTTAGACAGTGTTCACAGATTTGAGTTCTCTGCTATTTAGAATTAGTTTTTTTGATTCTTCACTTACTTTTTGTGCTTTTTTTTTGCTTCTTTGTGCTTTTTGCTTTCACATCTTTCACTACGTTCAGCTCATTTAACAGTTTAGCTTAGTTTCAGCTTACTTCAGCTATTAAACAACTTCAGCAATCCGTTTCTGAATTCGGCTTATGCTACTCATTTCACAGTTCAACTAAAAATTCAACTGTTAAACTAGTCCTACTCAAACAACAAGTGTTTAGACCTTTTTGCTGTCCAAATTTTTAAATAATGTTCAGATTTCAGTTTTCTGCTGTTTAGGATTGATTTGTCCAGTCTTCACTTTTTGTGCTTTATTTACATTTTGGTGCTTTTTGCTTCTAAATCTTTCAAAACATTCAGCTCATTTTAACAGTTTTGCTTAGTTTCAGCTTCAGCAAATATTTCTGAATTCAGCATTTGATGCTAATTTCACAGTTCAGCTAAATGTAAAAATTAAACTGTTGAACTAGTCCTACTACAATAACAGGTGTTTAGACATTTTACCTGTCCAATTCTTTTAGACAGTGTTCACAGAATTGAGTTTTCTGCTATTTAGAATTAGTTTTTTTGATTCTTCACTTACTTTTTGTGCTTTTTTTTTGCTTCTTTGTGCTTTTTGCTTTCACATCTTTCACTACGTTCAGCTCATTTAACAGTTTAGCTCAGTTTCAGCTTACTTCAGCTATTCAACAACTTCAGCAATCCGTTTCTGAATTCGGCTTATGCTACTCATTTCACAGTTCAACAAAAAATTAAACTGTTAAACTAGTCCTACTCAAACAACAAGTGTTTACACCTTTTTGCTTCCAGATTTTTAAATAATGTTCAGATTTCAGTTTTCTGCTGTTTAGGATTGATTTGTCCGGTCTTCACTTTTTGTGCTTTATTTACATTTTGGTGCTTTTTGCTTCTAAATCTTTCAAAACATTCAGCTCATTTTAACAGTTTTGCTTAGTTTCAGCTTCAGCAATTAGTTTCTGAATTCAGCATATGATGCTAATTTCACAGTTCAGCTAAATGTAAAAATTAAACTGTTGAACTAGTCCTACTAAAATAACAGGTGTTTAGACATTTTACCTGTCCAATTCTTTTAGACAGTGTTCACAGATTTGAGTTTTCTGCTATTTAGAATTAGTTTTTTTGATTCTTCACTTACTTTTTGTGCTTTTTTTTTGCTTCTTTGTGCTTTTTGCTTTCACATCTTTCACTACGTTCAGCTCATTTAACAGTTTAGCTTAGTTTCAGCTTACTTCAGCTATTCAACAACTTCAGCAATCCGTTTCTGAATTCGGCTTATGCTACTCATTTCACAGTTCAACTAAAAATGAAACTGTTAAACTAGTCCTACTCAAACAACAAGTGTTTAGACCTTTTTGCTGTCCAGATTTTTAAATAATGGTCAGATTTCAGTTTTCTGCTGTTTAGGATTGATTTGTCCGGTCTTCACTTTTTGTGCTTTATTTACATTTTGGTGCTTTTTGCTTCTAAATCTTTCAAAACATTCAGCTCATTTTAACAGTTTTGCTTAGTTTCAGCTTCAGCAATTAGTTTCTGAATTCAGCATTTGATGCTAATTTCACAGTTCAGCTAAATGTAAAAATTAAACTGTTGAACTAGTCCTACTAAAATAACAGGTGTTTAGACATTTTACCTGTCCAATTTTTTTAGACAGTGTTCACAGATTTGAGTTTTCTGCTATTTAGAATTAGTTTTCTTGATTCTTCACTTACTTTTTGTGCTTTTTTGCTTCTTTGTGCTTTTTGCTTTCACATCTTTCACTACATTCAGCTCATTTAACAGTTTAGCTTAGTTTCAGCTTACTTCAGCTATTCAACAACTTCAGCAATCAGTTACCAAATTTAGCATATACTGCTAATTTCACAGTTCAGCTAAATGTAAAAATTAAACTGTCAAACTAGTCCTACTGAAATAACAGGTGTTTACACATTTTAGCTGTCCAATTTTTTTAAACAGTGTTCACAAATTTGAGTTTTCTGCTATTTAGGATTAGTTTTCTTGATTCTTCACTTACTTTTTGTGCTTTTTTGCTTCTTTGTGCTTTTTGCTTTCACATCTTTCACTACGTTCAGCTCATTTAACAGTTTAGCCTAGTTTCAGCTTACTTCAGCTATTCAACAACTTCAGCAATCCGTTTCTGAATTCGGCTTATGCTACTCATTTCACAGTTCAACTAAATATAAAAATGAAACTGTTAAAATAGTCCTACTCAAACAACAAGTGTTTAGATCTTTTTGCTGTCCAGATTTTTAAAAATGTTCAGATTTCAGTTTTCTGAGGTTTAGGATTGTTTTGTCCGTTCTTCACTTTTTGTGCTTTATTTACATTTTGGTGCTTTTTGCTTCTAAATCTTTCAAAACATTCAGCTCGTTTTAACAGTTTTGCTTAGTTTCAGCTTCAGCAATTAGTTTCTGAATTCAGCATATGATGCTAATTTCACAGTTCAGCTAAATGTAAAAATTAAACTGTTGAACTAGTCCTACTAAAATAACAGGTGTTTAGACATTTTACCTGTCCAATTCTTTTAGACAGTGTTCACAGATTTGAGTTTTCTGCTATTTAGAATTAGTTTTTTTGATTCTTCACTTACTTTTTGTGCTTTTTTTTTTTGCTTCTTTGTGCTTTTTGCTTTCACATCTTTCACTACGTTCAGCTAATTTAACAGTTTAGCTTAGTTTCAGCTTACTTCAGCTATTCAACAACTTCAGCAATCCGTTTCTGAATTTGGCTTATGCTACTCATTTCACAGTTCAACTAAAAATTAAACTGTTAAACTAGTCCTACTCAAACAACAAGTGTTTAGACCTTTTTGCTGTCCAGATTTTTAAATAATGTTCAGATTTCAGTTTTCTGCTGTTTAGGATTGATTTGTCCGGTCTTCACTTTTTGTGCTTTATTTACATTTTGGTGCTTTTTGCTTCTAAATCTTTCAAAACATTCAGCTCATTTTAACAGTTTTGCTTAGTTTCAGCTTCAGCAAATATTTCTGAATTCAGCATTTGATGCTAATTTCACAGTTCAGCTAAATGTAAAAATTAAACTGTTGAACTAGTCCTACTACAATAACAGGTGTTTAGACATTTTACCTGTCCAATTTTTTTAGACAGTGTTCACAGATTTGAGTTTTCTGCTATTTAGAATTAGTTTTCTTGATTCTTCACTTACTTTTTGTGCTTTTTTGCTTCTTTGTGCTTTTTGCTTTCACATCTTTCACTACATTCAGCTCATTTAACAGTTTAGCTTAGTTTCAGCTTACTTCAGCTATTCAACAACTTCAGCAATCAGTTACCAAATTTAGCATATACTGCTAATTTCACAGTTCAGCTAAATGTAAAAATTAAACTGTTAAACTAGTCCTACTGAAATAACAGGTGTTTACACATTTTAGCTGTCCAATTTTTTTAAACAGTGTTCACAGATTTGAGTTTTCTGCTATTTAGGATTAGTTTTCTTGATTCTTCAATTACTTTTTGTGCTTTTTTGCTTCTTTGTGCTTTTTGCTTTCACATCTTTCACTACATTCAGCTCATTTAACAGTTTAGCTTAGTTTCAGCTTACTTCAGCTATTCAACAACTTCAGCAATCAGTTAGCAAATTTAGCATATACTGCTAATTTCACAGTTCAGCTAAATGTAAAGATTAAACTGTTAAACTTGTCCAACTGATATAACAGGTGTTTAGACATTTAAGCTGTCCAGATTTTTATACAATGTTCACAGATTAAAGTTTTTTTTTTTTTTTGCTATTTAGCATTATTTTTCTCTATTCTTCACTTACTTTTTGTGCTTTATTTGCTTGTTGGTGCTTTTTGCTTCTACATCTTTCAAGACATTCAGCTCATTTGGACAGTTTTGCTTTGTTTCAGCTTCAGTTACGCTGTTCAGCAGCTTCAGTTCAGCTGTTCAGCAGCTTCAGCTTACAGTTTCAGCTATCCAGCATTCAAACAGCATTTGTGCAATAAATGCAATTTTTCTAGTTGTTTGAATGCTGTTAAGCATTCAAACTATTGTTTTCCTGTTTCTCTTTATTCTTCTTCTTCTTCTTCTTATTCTGCTTCCGTACACTTTTTGAACCGCTTCTTCTCCTTCAAATTTTGAGCTATTTCAACTATTTTACACCAAAACGTTCAGCTCGTTAAGCTCTTTCCGGCTATTACTTTTGGCATTGATATCTTTAAAATTTTTCGAGTTATTAAGCTTTTTCTGCAAAAATTTTCCCATTGAAATGAATGGGATTGGTCAATTTTCAGCAAATTCCTATCACTTTTTTGACCTAAAACTCTACTGGGTTCCTTTTAACTCAGAGACTTCATTCAAAGTTTAACAAACTCACAAGACTTTCCTGTTTAACATATTAAAGAGGCTTTTTGATATCTTTTACGGTTTTTCTAAAATCGCAGGTAGAAGTTGAGGTACGACTTGAAATTTTCAGAAAAAATCACAAAAGTTATAATGGGGAAAGATAGGAGCAGTGACCCTCCCTTGCTCAATTTCTGGCATTGTAGCAAGAGAACCGTAGGTCCGATTGAAATAAGACACACACTGGCTTACAGCTAACAAAAATACCTTCGATTTGAGCTATAATTCATGACTGTACTACAAACATTGTGGTCGTACGGTTCATTTGTTTGAGAAAATTGAAATTTAAAAAAATCTCTCTCCCCACTCTAAGCTGAAGATTCCGCACTGTAACTTTTGAACTTCACATCTTCTGTGAACAACTCTTTACTACCCCCAGTCCGTTTGGACTACCAAAGCAAATTATAACTCAAAAAGTAGGAATTTTTGTCAGCTTTTCAGAATGGGTTTCATTTTATCTGTAAGTGTTACCGTTCTTTCCCTACAAGCCTCAGAAGGAGGAGAGAGCCAGATTCTCGCTCATTGAAACCCATGTTAAAGGAAGAGAGATTTTCTCCTCAGTTTGGCTTCAGACAGCTAAAAGTTTCTCGTCATAGCTTCTAGAAAATTCATGGTAGGCACATAAAAATACATACAGATGACCATCAAAGCCTTCTGCCGCTCACGCTTTTTGAATTTTTCAAATCGGTGCAGTACTTTTCGAATGGTGATGAGAAGTTTGACAGGTCCAATTTCACTTCTGAAGGACAGATTTTAAGGCTTCTCTCATTAACAGGAGTACAGCTGCAGGCCTCCAACAGCCAAGGGGAAAAGGCGGGAAAACAGTGCTGCTCTCTGATTGGTTGAGAGTGTTCAACCATTTTCTGTCCAATCAGGATCCAGCACCCACACAAATGACACATCAAATCGACCAGTTTGAACTCAGCAATCTTGTATTCAATTTTAAATGCGTTATCTGTTACCATGGCAACACAAGAAGCTACATATCACTTTAATCAAGTCTCATAGTAATGAATATTAAAAAGCTGAATGTTGAGCCAATAACAGACTCCTGTTTTTGATCTTTTTGAACCATTTGTACTTCAAACTAGAAACATGTTCAATTTGATTGACCGTCAGAAGGTGGGAAAGTGCCCCGCTCCCTCCCAGCTCCCTGATTGGTTGAGAGAGGTCAATCATCTTCTGGCTAAATCGAATTACACACCCACGCATGTGAGGTATCAAATCGATCGGCTAGGCCTAAGGAATCCATCCATCCAACCAACCAACCAACCATCCAACCGACCAACCATCCATCCATCCATCCTTCAATCCCTCCATCCATCCATCCATCCATCCAACCATCCATCCAACCGACCAACCATCCATCCATCCATCCTTCAATCCCTCCATCCATCCATCCATCCGTCCTTCCACCCATCCATCCAACCAACCATCCAACCATCCAACCATCCAACCAACCAACCATCCATCCATCCAACCAACCAACCAACCAACCATTCATCCATCCAACCAACCATCCATCCAGCCAACCATCCATCCATCCATCCATCCATCCAACCATCCATCCAACCGACCAACCATCCATCCATCCATCCTTCAATCCCTCCATCCATCCATCCATCCATCCATCCACCCATCCATCCAACCAACCATCCAACCATCCAACCATCCAACCAACCAACCAACCATCCATCTATCCAACCAACCAACCAACCATCCATCCATCCATCCATCCATCCATCCATCCATCCATCCATCCAACCATCCATCCATCCATCCATCCATCCATCCATCCATCCATCCATCCATCCAACCATTCATCCATCCAACCAACCATCCATCCATCCAACCATCCATCCAACCGACCAACCATCCATCCATCCATCCTTCAATCCCTCCATCCATCCATCCATCCATCCACCCATCCATCCAACCATCCAACCAACCAACCAACCATCCATCCAACCAACCAACCAACCAACCATCCATCCATCCATCCATCCAACCAACCATCCATCCATCCAACCAACCAACCATCCATCCATCCATCCAGCCAACCAACCAACCATCCATCCAACCAACCAACCAACCAACCATCCATCCAACCATCCATCCAACCAACCAACCAACCAACCATCCATCCATCCAACCAACCATCCAACCATCCAACCAACCAACCATCCATCCATCCAACCAACCAACCATCCATCCATCCATCCATCCATCCATCCATCCATCCATCCATCCAACCATCCATCCATCCATCCATCCAACCATTCATCCATCCAACCAACCATCCATCCAGCCAACCATCCATCCATCCAACCATCCATCCAACCGACCAACCATCCATCCATCCATCCATCCATCCTTCAATCCCTGCATCCATCCATCTATCCAACCAACCAACCAACCAACCATCCATCCATCCAACCAACCAACCATCCATCCATCCATCCATCCATCCATCCAACCGACCAACCAGCCATCCATCCATCCTTCAATCCCTCCCTCCATCCATCCATCCATCCACCCATCCATCCAACCATCCAACCATCCATCCAACCAACCAACCAACCAACCATCCATCCAACCAACCAACCATCCATCCAACCATCCAACCAACCATCCATCCAACCATCCAACCATCCATCCATCCATCCAACCAACCAACCAACCGCATACACTTAAAACTAAAGTAGCAGCATAGCTGACATTTTAATGCTTGTCAGCTCATTTGAACAGTTTTGCTTTGTTTCAGCTTCAGCAATTAAATTCTGAATTCAGCATATGATCCTAATTTCACAGTTCAGCTAAATGTAAAAATTAAACTGTTAAACTAGTCCTACTGAAATAACAGGTGTTTACACATTTTAGCTGTCCAATTTTTTTAAACAGTGTTCACAGATTTGAGTTTTCTGCTATTTAGGGTTAGTTTTCTTGATTCTTCACTTACTTTTTGTGCTTTTTTTGCTTCTTTGTGCTTTTTGCTTTCACATCTTTCACTACATTCAGCTCATTTTGACAGTTTAGCTTAGTTTCAGCTTACTTCAGCTATTCAACAACTTCAGCAATTCGTTTCTGAATTTGGCTTATGCTACTCATTTCACAGTTCAACTAAATATAAAAATGAAACTATTAAACTAGTCCTACTCAAACAACAAGTGTTTAGACCTATTTGCTGTCCAGATTTTTAAATGATGTTCAGATTTCAGTTTTCTGAGTTTTAGGATTGTTTTGTCCGTTCGTCACTTTTTGTACTTTATTTACATTTTGGTGCTTTTTGCTTCTAAATCTTTCAAAATATTCCGCTCATTTTAACAGTTTAGCTTAGTTTCAGCTTCAGCAATTAGTTTCTGAATTCAGCATATGATGCTAATTTCACAGTTCAGCTAAATGTAACAATTAAACTGTTAAACTAGTCCTACTGAAATAACAGGTGTTTAGACATTTTAGCTGTCCAATTTTTTTAAACAGTGTTCACAGATTTGAGTTTTCTGCTATTTAGGATTACTTTTCTTGATTCTTCAATTACTTTTTGTGCTTTTTTTGCTTCTTTGTGCTTTTTGCTTTCACATCTTTCACTACATTCAGCTCATTTTGACAGTTTAGCTTAGTTTCAGCTTACTTCAGCTATTCAACAACTTCAGCAATCCGTTTCTGAATTCGGCTTATGCTACTCATTTCACAGTTCAACTAAATATAAAAATGAAACTGTTAAAATAGTCCTACTCAAACAACAAGTGTTTAGACCTTTTTGCTGTCCAGATTTTTAAAAATGTTCAGATTTCAGTTTTCTGAGGTTTAGGATTGTTTTGTCCGTTCTTCACTTTTTGTGCTTTATTTACATTTTGGTGCTTTTTGCTTCTAAATCTTTCAAAACATTCAGCTCGTTTTAACAGTTTTGCTTAGTTTCAGCTTCAGCAATTAGTTTCTGAATTCAGCATATGATGCTAATTTCACAGTTCAGCTAAATGTAAAAATTAAACTGTTGAACTAGTCCTACTAAAATAACAGGTGTTTAGACATTTTACCTGTCCAATTCTTTTAGACAGTGTTCACAGATTTGAGTTTTCTGCTATTTAGAATTAGTTTTTTTGATTCTTCACTTACTTTTTGTGCTTTTTTTTTTGCTTCTTTGTGCTTTTTGCTTTCACATCTTTCACTACGTTCAGCTCATTTAACAGTTTAGCTTAGTTTCAGCTTACTTCAGCTATTCAACAACTTCAGCAATCCGTTTCTGAATTCGGCTTATGCTACTC
This sequence comes from Nothobranchius furzeri, assembly GCF_043380555.1. Classification (NCBI taxonomy): domain Eukaryota; kingdom Metazoa; phylum Chordata; class Actinopteri; order Cyprinodontiformes; family Nothobranchiidae; genus Nothobranchius; species Nothobranchius furzeri. The sequence goes on along the minus strand of NC_091747.1, from coordinate 29,516,416 downwards.
ATTTCACAGTTCAACTAAAAATTAAACTGTTAAACTAGTCCTACTCAAACAACAAGTGTTTTCACCTTTTTGCTGTCCAGATTTTTAAATAATGTTCAGATTTCAGTTTTCTGCTGTTTAGGATTGATTTGTCCGGTCTTCACTTTTTGTGCTTTATTTACATTTTGGTGCTTTTTGCTTCTAAATCTTTCAAAAACATTCAGCTCATTTTAACAGTTTTGCTTAGTTTCAGCTTCAGCAAATAGTTTCTGAATTCAGCATTTGATGCTAATTTCACAGTTCAGCTAAATGTAAAAATTAAACTGTTGAACTAGTCCTACTAAAATAACAGGTGTTTAGACATTTTACCTGTCCAATTTTTTTAGACTGTGTTCACAGATTTGAGTTTTCTGCTATTTAGGATTAGTTTTCTTGATTCTTCACTTACTTTTTGTGCTTTTTTTTGCTTCTTTGTGCTTTTTGCTTTCACATCTTTCACTACGTTCAGCTCATTTAACAGTTTAGCTTAGTTTCAGCTTACTTCAGCTATTCAACAACTTCAGCAATCCGTTTCTGAATTTGGCTTATGCTACTCATTTCACAGTTCAACTAAATATAAAAATTAAACTGTTAAACTAGTCCTACTCAAACAACAAGTGTTTAGACCTTTTTGCTGTCCAGATTTTTAAATAATGTTCAGATTTCAGTTTTCTGCTGTTTAGGATTGATTTGTCCGGTCTTCACTTTTTGTGCTTTATTTACATTTTGGTGCTTTTTGCTTCTAAATCTTTCAAAACATTCAGCTCATTTTAACAGTTTTGCTTAGTTTCAGCTTCAGCAAATAGTTTCTGAATTCAGCATTTGATGCTAATTTCACAGTTCAGCTAAATGTAAAAATTAAACTGTTGAACTAGTCCTACTACAATAACAGGTGTTTAGACATTTTACCTGTCCAATTCTTTTAGACAGTGTTCACAGATTTGAGTTTTCTGCTATTTATAATTAGTTTTTTTGATTCTTCACTTACTTTTTGTGCTTTTTTTTGCTTCTTTGTGCTTTTTGCTTTCACATCTTTCACTACGTTCAGCTCATTTAACAGTTTAGCTTAGTTTCAGCTTACTTCAGCTATTCAACAACTTCAGCAATCCGTTTCTGAATTCGGCTTATGCTACTCATTTCACAGTTCAACTAAAAATTAAACTGTTAAACTAGTCCTACTCAAACAACAAGTGTTTAGACCTTTTTGCTGTCCAGATTTTTAAATAATGTTCAGATTTCAGTTTTCTGCTGTTTAGGATTGATTTGTCCGGTCTTCACTTTTTGTGCTTTATTTACATTTTGGTGCTTTTTGCTTCTAAATCTTTCAAAACATTCAGCTCATTTTAACAGTTTTGCTTAGTTTCAGCTTCAGCAAATAGTTTCTGAATTCAGCATTTGATGCTAATTTCACAGTTCAGCTAAATGTAAAAATTAAACTGTTGAACTAGTCCTACTACAATAACAGGTGTTTAGACATTTTACCTGTCCAATTCTTTTAGACAGTGTTCACAGATTTGAGTTTTCTGCTATTTATAATTAGTTTTTTTGATTCTTCACTTACTTTTTGTGCTTTTTTTTGCTTCTTTGTGCTTTTTGCTTTCACATCTTTCACTACGTTCAGCTCATTTAACAGTTTAGCTTAGTTTCAGCTTACTTCAGCTATTCAACAACTTCAGCAATCCGTTTCTGAATTCGGCTTATGCTACTCATTTCACAGTTCAACTAAAAATTAAACTGTTAAACTAGTCCTACTCAAACAACAAGTGTTTAGACCTTTTTGCTGTCCAGATTTTTAAATAATGTTCAGATTTCAGTTTTCTGCTGTTTAGGATTGATTTGTCCGGTCTTCACTTTTTGTGATTTATTTACATTTTGGTGCTTTTTGCTTCTAAATCTTTCAAAACATTCAGCTCATTTTAACAGTTTTGCTTAGTTTCAGCTTCAGCAATTAGTTTCTGAATTCAGCATATGATGCTAATTTCACAGTTCAGCTAAATGTAAAAATTAAACTGTTGAACTAGTCCTACTAAAATAACAGGTGTTTAGACATTTTACCTGTCCAATTCTTTTAGAGAGTGTTCACAGATTTGAGTTTTCTGCTATTTAGAATTAGTTTTTTTGATTCTTCACTTACTTTTTGTGCTATTTTTTTGCTTCTTTGTGCTTTTAGCTTTCACATCTTTCACTACGTTCAGCTCATTTAACAGTTTAGCTTAGTTTCAGCTTACTTCAGCTATTCAACAACTTCAGCAATCCGTTTCTGAATTTGGCTTATGCTACTCATTTCACAGTTCAACTAAAAATTAAACTGTTAAACTAGTCCTACTCAAACAACAAGTGTTTAGACCTTTTTGCTGTCCAGATTTTTAAATAATGTTCAGATTTCAGTTTTCTGCTGTTTAGGATTGATTTGTCCGGTCTTCACTTTTTGTGCTTTATTTACATTTTGGTGCTTTTTGCTTCTAAATCTTTCAAAACATTCAGCTCATTTTAACAGTTTTGATTAGTTTCAGCTTCAGCAATTAGTTTCTGAATTCAGCATATGATGCTAATTTCACAGTTCAGCTAAATGTAAAAATTAAACTGTTGAACTAGTCCTACTAAAATAACAGGTGTTTAGACATTTTACCTGTCCAATTCTTTTAGACAGTGTTCACAGATTTGAGTTTTCTGCTATTTATAATTAGTTTTTTTGATTCTTCACTTACTTTTTGTGCTTTTTTTTGCTTCTTTGTGCTTTTTGCTTTCACATCTTTCACTACGTTCAGCTCATTTAACAGTTTAGCTTAGTTTCAGCTTACTTCAGCTATTCAACAACTTCAGCAATCCGTTTCTGAATTCGGCTTATGCTACTCATTTCACAGTTCAACAAAAAATTAAACTGTTAAACTAGTCCTACTCAAACAACAAGTGTTTAGACCTTTTTGCTGTCCAGATTTTTAAATAATGTTCAGATTTCAGTTTTCTGCTGTTTAGGATTGATTTGTCCGGTCTTCACTTTTTGTGCTTTATTTACATTTTGGTGCTTTTTGCTTCTAAATCTTTCAAAACATTCAGCTCATTTTAACAGTTTTGCTTAGTTTCAGCTTCAGCAATTAGTTTCTGAATTCAGCATTTGATGCTAATTTCACAGTCCAGCTAAATGTAAAAATTAAACTGTTTAACTAGTTCTACTAAAATAACAGGTGTTTAGACATTTTACCTGTCCAATTTTTTTAGACAGTGTTCACAGATTTGAGTTTTCTGCTATTTAGAATTAGTTTTCTTGATTCTTCACTTACTTTTTGTGCTTTTTTGCTTCTTTGTGCTTTTTGCTTTCACATCTTTCACTACATTCAGCTCATTTAACAGTTTAGCTTAGTTTCAGCTTACTTCAGCTATTCAACAACTTCAGCAATCAGTTACCAAATTTAGCATATACTGCTAATTTCACAGTTCAGCTGAATGTAAAAATTAAACTGTTAAACTAGTCCTACTGAAATAACAGGTGTTTAGACATTTTAGCTGTCCAATTTTTTTAAACAGTGTTCACAGATTTGAGTTTTCTGCTATTTAGGATTAGTTTTCTTGATTCTTCACTTACTTTTTGTGCTTTTTTGCTTCTTTGTGCTTTTTGCTTTCACATCTTTCACTACATTCAGCTCATTTAACAGTTTAGCTTAGTTTCAGCTTACTTCAGCTATTCAACAACTTCAGCAATCAGTTAGCAAATTTAGCATATACTGCTAATTTCACAGTTCAGCTAAATGTAAAGATTAAACTGTTAAACTTGTCCAACTGATATAACAGGTGTTTAGACATTTAAGCTGTCCAGATTTTTATACAATGTTCACAGATTAAAGTTTTTTTTTCTTGCTATTTAGCATTATTTTTCTCTATTCTTCACTTACTTTTTTTGCTTTATTTGCTTGTTGGTGCTTTTTGCTTCTACATCTTTCAAGACATTGAGCTCATTTGGACAGTTTTGCTTTGTTTCAGCTTCAGTTAAGCTGTTCAGCAGCTTCAGCTTACAGTTTCAGCTATCCAGCATTCAAACAGCATTTGTGCAATAAATGCAATTTTTCTAGTTGTTTGAATGCTGTTAAGCATTCAAACTATTGTTTTCCTGTTTCTCTTTATTCTTCTTCTTCTTCTTCTTATTCTGCTTCCGTACACTTTTTGAACCGCTTCTTCTCCTTCAAATTTTGAGCTATTTCAACTATTTTATACCAAAACGTTCAGCTCGTTAAGCTCTTTCCGGCTATTACTTTTGGCATTGATATCTTTAAAATTTTTCGAGTTATTAAGCTTTTTCTGCAAAAAAATTCCCATTGAAATGAATGGGATTGGTCAATTTTCAGCAAATTCCTATCACCTTTTTGACCTAAAACTCTACTGGGTTCCTTTTAAGTCAGAGACTTCATTCAAAGTTTAACAAACTCACAAGACTTTCCTGTTTAACATATTAAAGAGGCTTTTTGATATCTTTTACGGTTTTTCTAAAATCGCAGGTAGAAGTTGAGGTACGACTTGAAATTTTCAGAAAAATTCACAAAAGTTATAATGGGGAAAGATAGGAGCAGTGACCCTCCCTTGCTCCATTTCTGGCATTGTAGCAAGAGAACCGTAGGTCCGATTGAAATGAAACACACACTGGCTTACAGCTAACAAAAATACCTTCGTTTTGAGCTATAATCCATGACTGTACTCCAAACGTTGTGGTCGTACGGTTAACTTGTTTGAGAAAATTCAAATTTAAAAAAATGTCTCTCCCCACTGTAAACTGAAGATTCCGCACTCTAACTTTTGAACTTCACATCTTCTGTGAACAACTCTTTACTACCCCCAGACCGTTTGGACTACCAAAACAAATTATAACCCAAAAAGTAGGAATTTTTGTCAGCTTTTCAGAATGGGTTTCATTTTCTCTGTAGGTGTTACCGTTCTTTAGCTACAAGCCTCAGAAGGAGGAGAGACCCAGATTCTGTCTCATTGAAACCCATGTTAAAGGAAGAGAGATTTTCTCCTGAGATCGGCTTCACACAGCTAAAAGTTTCTCGTCATAGCTTCTAGACAATTCTTGGTAGGCACATACAAATCGGCACAGATGATCATCAAAGTCTTCTGCCACTCACGCTTTTTGAATTTTTCAAATCGGTGCAGTACTTTTCGAATGGTGATGAGAAGTTTGACAGGTCCAATTTCACTTCTGAAGGACAGATTTTAAGGCTTCTCTCATTAACAGGAGTACAGCTGCAGGCCTCCAACAGCCAAGGGGAAAAGGCGGGAAAACAGAGCTGCTCTCTGATTGGTTGAGAGTGTTCAACCATTTTCTGTCCAATCAGGATCCAGCACCCACACAAATGACACATCAAATCGACCAGTTTGGTCTCAGGAATCTTGTATTCAATTTTAAATGCGTTATCTGTTACCATGGCAACACAAGAAGCTACATATCACTTTAATCAAGTCTCATAGGAATGAATATTAAAAAGCTGAATGTTGAGCCAATAACAGACTCCTGTTTTTGATCTTTTTGAACCATTTGTACTTCAAACTAGAAACATGTTCAATTTGATTGACCGTCAGAAGATGGGAAAGTGCCCCGCTCCCTCCCAGCTCCCTGATTGGTTGAGAGAGGTCAATCATCTTCCGGCTAAATGGAATAACACACCCACGCATGTGAGGCATCAAATCGATCGGCTAGGCCTAAGGAATCCATCCATCCAACCAACCAACCATCCATCCATCCATCCAGCCAATCAACCATCCATCCATCCATCCAACCAACCATCCATCCATCCGTCCTATCCCTGCATCCATCCATCCATCCATCCATCCAACCAACCAACCAACCATCCATCCAACCATCCATCCATCCAACCATCCATCCATCCATCCAACCGACCAACAGACCAACCATCCATTCATCCATCCATCCTACAATCCCTCCATCCCTCCATCCATCCAAGCAACCAACCAACTAACCAACAGACCAACCATCCATCCATCCATCCATCCAACCAACCAACCAACCATCCATCCATCCATCCATCCATCCATCCATCCAACCAACCAACCAACCAACCATCCATCCAACCATCCATCCATCCATCCATCCAACAGACCAACCATCCATCCATCCATCCATCCATCCATCCATCGATCCATCCATCCCATCCATCCCAACCAACCAACCATCCATCCATCCAATCGACCAACAGACCAACCATCCATCCATCCATCCATCCAACCAACCATCCAACCATCCATCCAACCAACCAACCAACCAACCCCATACACTTAAAACTAAAGTAGCAGCATAGCTGACATTTTAACGCTAGTCAGCTCATTTGAACAGTTTTGCTTAGTTTCAGCTTCAGCATTTAGTTTCTGAATTCAGCATATGATGCTAATTTCACAGTTCAGCTAAATGTAAAAATTAAACTGTTGAACTAGTCCTACTAAAATAGCAGGTGTTTAGACATTTTACCTGTCCAATTCTTTTAAACAGTTCACAGATTTGAGTTTTCTGCTATTTAGAATTAGTTTTTTTGATTCTTCACTTACTTTTTGTGCTTTTTTTTTTTTTTTGCTTCTTTGTGCTTTTTGCTTTCACATCTTTCACTACGTTCAGCTCATTTAACAGTTTAGCTTAGTTTCAGCTTACTTCAGCTATTCAACAACTTCAGCAATCCGTTTCTGAATTCGGCTTATGCTACTCATTTCACAGTTCAACTAAAAATTAAACTGTTAAACTAGTCCTACTCAAACAACAAGTGTTTAGACCTTTTTGCTGTCCAGATTTTTAAATAATGTTCAGATTTCAGTTTTCTGCTGTTTAGGATTGATTTGTCCGGTCTTCACTTTTTGTGCTTTATTTACATTTTGGTGCTTTTTGCTTCTAAATCTTTCAAAACATTCAGCTCGTTTTAACAGTTTTGCTTAGTTTCAGCTTCAGCAATTAGTTTCTGAATTCAGCATATGATGCTAATTTCACAGTTCAGCTAAATGTAAAAATTAAACTGTTGAACTAGTCCTACTACAATAACAGGTGTTTAGACATTTTACCTGTCCAATTCTTTTAGACAGTGTTCACGGATTTGAGTTTTCTGCTATTTAGAATTAGTTTTTTTGATTCTTCACTTACTTTTTGTGCTTTTTTTTTGCTTCTTTGTGCTTTTTGCTTTCACATCTTTCACTACGTTCAGCTCATTTAACAGTTTAGCTTAGTTTCAGCTTACTTCAGCTATTCAACAACTTCAGCAATCCGTTTCTGAATTCGGCTTATGCTACTCATTTCACAGTTCAACTAAAAATTAAACTGTTAAACTAGTCCTACTCAAACAACAAGTGTTTAGACCTTTTTGCTGTCCAGATTTTTAAATAATGTTCAGATTTCAGTTTTCTGCTGTTTAGGATTGATTTGTCCGGTCTTCACTTTTTGTGCTTTATTTACATTTTGGTGCTTTTTGCTTCTAAATCTTTCAAAACATTCAGCTCGTTTTAACAGTTTTGCTTAGTTTCAGCTTCAGCAATTAGTTTCTGAATTCAGCATATGATGCTAATTTCACAGTTCAGCTAAATGTAAAAATTAAACTGTTGAACTAGTCCTACTACAATAACAGGTGTTTAGACATTTTACCTGTCCAATTCTTTTAGACAGTGTTCACGGATTTGAGTTTTCTGCTATTTAGAATTAGTTTTTTTGATTCTTCACTTACTTTTTGTGCTTTTTTTTTGCTTCTTTGTGCTTTTTGCTTTCACATCTTTCACTACGTTCAGCTCATTTAACAGTTTAGCTTAGTTTCAGCTTACTTCAGCTATTCAACAACTTCAGCAATCCGTTTCTGAATTCGGCTTATGCTACTCATTTCACAGTTCAACTAAAAATTAAACTGTTAAACTAGTCCTACTCAAACAACAAG
>NC_091747.1:29493491-29503491 GCF_043380555.1 Nothobranchius furzeri | reverse complement strand
ATATAACAGGTGTTTAGACATTTAAGCTGTCCAGATTTTTATACAATGTTCACAGATTAAAGTTTTTTTTCTTGCTATTTAGCATTATTTTTCTCTATTCTTCACTTACTTTTTGTGCTTTATTTACATTTTGGTGCTTTTTGCTTCTAAATCTTTCAAAACATTCAGCTCATTTTAACAGTTTTGCTTAGTTTCAGCTTCAGCAAATAGTTTCTGAATTCAGCATTTGATGCTAATTTCACAGTTCAGCTAAATGTAAAAATTAAACTGTTGAACTAGTCCTACTACAATAACAGGTGTTTAGACATTTTACCTGTCCAATTCTTTTAGACAGTGTTCACAGATTTGAGTTTTCTGCTATTTATAATTAGTTTTTTTGATTCTTCACTTACTTTTTGTGCTTTTTTTTTTACTTCTTTGTGCTTTTTGCTTTCACATCTTTCACTACGTTCAGCTCATTTAACAGTTTAGCTTAGTTTCAGCTTACTTCAGCTATTCAACAACTTCAGCAATCCGTTTCTGAATTCGGCTTATGCTACTCATTTCACAGTTCAACAAAAAATTAAACTGTTAAACTAGTCCTACTCAAACAACAAGTGTTTACACCTTTTTGCTTCCAGATTTTTAAATAATGTTCAGATTTTAGTTTTCTGCTGTTTAGGATTGATTTGTCCGGTCTTCACTTTTTGTGCTTTATTTACATTTTGGTGCTTTTTGCTTCTAAATCTTTCAAAACATTCAGCTCATTTTAACAGTTTTGCTTAGTTTCAGCTTCAGCAATTAGTTTCTGAATTCAGCATATGATGCTAATTTCACAGTTCAGCTAAATGTAAAAATTAAACTGTTGAACTAGTCCTACTAAAATAACAGGTGTTTAGACATTTTACCTGTCCAATTCTTTTAGAGAGTGTTCACAGATTTGAGTTTTCTGCTATTTAGAATTAGTTCTTTTGATTCTTCACTTACTTTTTGTGCAATTTTTTGCTTCTTTGTGCTTTTTGCTTTCACATCTTTCACTACGTTCAGCTCATTTAACAGTTTAGCTTAGTTTCAGCTTACTTCAGCTATTCAACAACTTCAGCAATCCGTTTCTGAATTCGGCTTATGCTACTCATTTCACAGTTCAACTAAAATTTAAACTGTTAAACTAGTCCTACTCAAACAACAAGTGTTTAGACCTTTTTGCTGTCCAGATTTTTAAATAATGTTCAGATTTCAGTTTTCTGCTGTTTAGGATTGATTTGTCCGGTCTTCACTTTTTGTGCTTTATTTACATTTTGGTGCTTTTTGCTTCTAAATCTTTCAAAACATTCAGCTCATTTTAACAGTTTTGCTTAGTTTCAGCTTCAGCAATTAGTTTCTGAATTCAGCATTTGATGCTAATTTCACAGTTCAGCTAAATGTAAAAATTAAACTGTTGAACTAGTCCTACTAAAATAACAGGTGTTTAGACATTTTACCTGTCCAATTTTTTTAGACAGTGTTCACAGATTTGAGTTTTCTGCTATTTAGAATTAGTTCTCCTGATTCTTCACTTACTTTGTGTGCTTTTTTGCTTCTTTGTGCTTTTTGCTTTCACATCTTTCACTACATTCAGCTCATTTAACAGTTTAGCTTAGTTTCAGCTTACTTCAGCTATTCAACAACTTCAGCAATCAGTTACCAAATTTAGCATATACTGCTAATTTCACAGTTCAGCTAAATGTAAAAATTAAACTGTTAAACTAGTCCTACTGAAATAACAGGTGTTTACACATTTTAGCTGTCCAATTTTTTTAAACAGTGTTCACAGATTTGAGTTTTCTGCTATTTAGGATTAGTTTTCTTGATTCTTCACTTACTTTTTGTGCTTTTTTGCTTCTTTGTGCTTTTTGCTTTCACATCTTTCACTACATTCAGCTCATTTAACAGTTTAGCTTAGTTTCAGCTTACTTCAGCTATTCAACAACTTCAGCAATCAGTTAGCAAATTTAGCATATACTGCTAATTTCACAGTTCAGCTAAATGTAAAGATTAAACTGTTAAACTTGTCCAACTGATATAACAGGTGTTTAGACATTTAAGCTGTCCAGATTTTTATACAATGTTCACAGATTAAAGTTTTTTTTCTTGCTATTTAGCATTATTTTTCTCTATTCTTCACTTACTTTTTGTGCTTTATTTGCTTGTTGGTGCTTTTTGCTTCTACATCTTTCAAGACATTCAGCTCATTTTGACAGTTTTGCTTTGTTTCAGCTTCAGTTAAGCTGTTCAGCAGCTTCAGCTCAGCTGTTCAGCAGCTTCAGCTTACAGTTTCAGCTATCCAGCCTTCAAACAGCATTTGTGCAATAAATGCAATTTTTCTAGTTCTTCTTCTTCTTCTTCTTCTTCTTATTCTGCTTCCGTACACTTTTTGAACCGCTTCTTCTCCTTCAAATTTTGAGCTATTTCAACTATTTTATACCAAAACGTTCAGCTCGTTAAGCTCTTTCCGGCTATTACTTTTGGCATTGATATCTTTAAAATTTTTCGAGTTATTAAGCTTTTTCTGCAAAAAAATTCCCATTGAAATGAATGGGATTGGTCAATTTTCAGCAAATTCCTATCACCTTTTTGACCTAAAACTCTACTGGGTTCCTTTTAAGTCAGAGACTTCATTCAAAGTTTAACAAACTCACAAGACTTTCCTGTTTAACATATTAAAGAGGCTTTTTGATATCTTTTACGGTTTTTCTAAAATCGCAGGTAGAAGTTGAGGTACGACTTGAAATTTTCAGAAAAATTCACAAAAGTTATAATGGGGAAAGATAGGAGCAGTGACCCTCCCTTGCTCCATTTCTGGCATTGTAGCAAGAGAACCGTAGGTCCGATTGAAATGAAACACACACTGGCTTACAGCTAACAAAAATACCTTCGTTTTGAGCTATAATCCATGACTGTACTCCAAACATTGTGGTCGTACGGTTAACTTGTTTGAGAAAATTCAAATTTAAAAAAATGTCTCTCCCCACTGTAAACTGAAGATTCCGCACTCTAACTTTTGAACTTCACATCTTCTGTGAACAACTCTTTACTACCCCCAGACCGTTTGGACTACCAAAACAAATTATAACTCAAAAAGTAGGAATTTTTGTCAGCTTTTCAGAATGGGTTTCATTTTCTCTGTAGGTGTTACCGTTCTTTAGCTACAAGCCTCAGAAGGAGGAGAGACCCAGATTCTGTCTCATTGAAACCCATGTTAAAGGAAGAGAGATTTTCTCCTGAGATCGGCTTCACACAGCTAAAAGTTTCTCGTCATAGCTTCTAGATAATTCATGGTAGGCACATACAAATCGGCACAGATGATCATCAAAGTCTTCTGCCACTCACGCTTTTTGAATTTTTCAAATCGGTGCAGTACTTTTCGAATGGTGATGAGAAGTTTGACAGGTCCAATTTCACTTCTGAAGGACAGATTTTAAGGCTTCTCTCATTAACAGGAGTACAGCTGCAGGCCTCCAACAGCCAAGGGGAAAAGGCGGGAAAACAGTGCTGCTCTCTGATTGGTTGAGAGTGTTCAACCATTTTCTGTCCAATCAGGATCCAGCACCCACACAAATGACACATCAAATCGACCAGTTTGGTCTCAGGAATCTTGTATTCAATTTTAAATGCGTTATCTGTTACCATGGCAACACAAGAAGCTACATATCACTTTAATCAAGTCTCATAGGAATGAATATTAAAAAGCTGAATGTTTAGCCAATAACAGACTCCTGTTTTTGATCTTTTTGAACCATTTGTACTTCAAACTAGAAACATGTTCAATTTGATTGACCGTCAGAAGATGGGAAAGTGCCCCGCTCCCTCCCAATTCCTGATTGGTTGAGAGAGGTCAATCATCTTCCGGCTAAATGGAATAACACACCCACGCATGTGAGGCATCAAATCGATCGGCTAGGCCTAAGGAATCCATCCATCCAACCAACCAACCAACCAACCAACCATCCATCCATCCATCCATCCAGCCAACCAACCATCCATCCATCCATCCATCCATCCATCCATCCATCCATCCAACCAACCATCCATCCATCCGTCCTATACCTGCATCCATCCATCCATCCATCCATCCAACCAACCATCCATCCATCCATCCATCCAACCAACCAACCAACCATCCATCCATCCATCCAACCATCCATCCATCCAACCGACCAACAGACCAACCATCCATTCATCCATCCATCCATCCTTCAATCCCTCCATCCATCCAAGCAACCAACCAACTAACCAACAGACCAACCATCCATCCATCCATCCATCCATCCATCCATCCAACCAACCAACCAACCATCCATCCATCCATCCATCCATCCATCCATCCATCCATCAGTCCATCCAACCAACCAACCAACCAACCAACCATCCATCCAACCATCCATCCATCCATCCATCCATCCAACAGACCAACCATCCATCCATCCATCCATCCATCAATCCCATCCATCCCATCCAACCAACCAACCAACCAACCAACCATCCAACCGACCAACAGACCAACAATCCATCCATCCATCCATCCATCCAACCAACCATCCAACCATCCATCCAACCAACCAACCAACCAACCAACCCCATACACTTAAAACTAAAGTAGCAGCATAGCTGACATTTTAACGCTAGTCCGCTCATTTGAACAGTTTTGCTTAGTTTCAGCTTCAGCAATTAGTTTCTGAATTCAGCATATGATGCTTATTTCACAGTTCAGCTAAATGTAAAAATTAAACTGTTAAACTAGTCCTACTGAAATAACAGGTGTTTAGACATTTTAGCTGTCCAATTTTTTAAACAGTTTTCACAGATTTGTTTTCTGCTATTTAGGATTAGTTTTCTTGATTCTTCACTTACTTTTTGTGCTTTTTTTCTGCTTCTTTGTGCTTTTTGCTTTCACATCTTTCACTACGTTCAGCTCATTTAACAGTTTAGCTTAGTTTCAGCTTACTTCAGCTATTCAACAACTTCAGCAATCCGTTTCTGAATTCGGCTTATGCTACTCATTTCACAGTTCAACTAAAAATTAAACTGTTAAACTAGTCCTACTCAAACAACAAGTGTTTAGACCTTTTTGCTGTCCAGATTTTTAAATAATGTTCAGATTTCAGTTTTCTGCTGTTTAGGATTGATTTGTCCGGTCTTCACTTTTTGTGCTTTATTTACATTTTGGTGCTTTTTGCTTCTAAATCTTTCAAAACATTCAGCTCGTTTTAACAGTTTTGCTTAGTTTCAGCTTCAGCAATTAGTTTCTGAATTCAGCATTTGATGCTAATTTCACAGTTCAGCTAAATGTAAAAATTAAACTGTTGAACTAGTCCTACTAAAATAACAGGTGTTTAGACATTTTACCTGTCCAATTTTTTTAGACAGTGTTCACAGATTTGAGTTTTCTGCTATTTAGAATTAGTTTTCTTGATTCTTCACTTACTTTTTGTGCTTTTTTGCTTCTTTGTGCTTTTTGCTTTCACATCTTTCACTACATTCAGCTCATTTAACAGTTTAGCTTAGTTTCAGCTTACTTCAGCTATTCAACAACTTCAGCAATCAGTTACCAAATTTAGCATATACTGCTAATTTCACAGTTCAGCTAAATGTAAAAATTAAACTGTTAAACTAGTCCTACTGAAATAACAGGTGTTTACACATTTTAGCTGTCCAATTTGTTTAAACAGTGTTCACAGATTTGAGTTTTCTGCTATTTAGGATTAGTTTTCTTGATTCTTCACTTACTTTTTGTGCTTTTTTGCTTCTTTGTGCTTTTTGCTTTCACATCTTTAACTACATTCAGCTCATTTAACAGTTTAGCTTAGTTTCAGCTTACTTCAGCTATTCAACAACTTCAGCAATCAGTTAGCAAATTTAGCATAAGATCCTAATTTCACAGTTCAGCTAAATGTAAAAATTAAACTGTGAAACTAGTCCTACTGAAATAACAGGTGTTTAGACATTTTAGCTGTCCAATTTTTTTAAACAGTGTTCACAGATTTGAGTTTTCTGCTATTTAGGATTAGTTTTCTTGATTCTTCACTTACTTTTTGTGCTTTTTTTGCTTCTTTGTGCTTTTTGCTTTCACATCTTTCACTACATTCAGCTCATTTTGACAGTTTAGCTTAGTTTCAGCTTACTTCAGCTATTCAACAACTTCAGCAATTCGTTTCTGAATTCGGCTTATGCTACTCATTTCACAGTTCAACTAAATATAAAAATTAAACTGTTAAACTAGTCCTACTCAAACAACAAGTGTTTACACCTTTTTGCTTCCAGATTTTTAAATAATGTTCAGATTTCAGTTTTCTGCTGTTTAGGATTGATTTGTCCGGTCTTCACTTTTTGTGCTTTATTTACATTTTGGTGCTTTTTGCTTCTAAATCTTTCAAAACATTCAGCTCATTTAACAGTTTAGCTTAGTTTCAGCTTACTTCAGCTATTCAACAACTTCAGCAATCAGTTACCAAATTTAGCATATACTGCTAATTTCACAGTTCAGCTAAATGTAAAAATTAAACTGTTAAACTAGTCCTACTGAAATAACAGGTGTTTACACATTTTAGCTGTCCAATTTGTTTAAACAGTGTTCACAGATTTGAGTTTTCTGCTATTTAGGATTAGTTTTCTTGATTCTTCACTTACTTTTTGTGCTTTTTTGCTTCTTTGTGCTTTTTGCTTTCACATCTTTAACTACATTCAGCTCATTTAACAGTTTAGCTTAGTTTCAGCTTACTTCAGCTATTCAACAACTTCAGCAATCAGTTAGCAAATTTAGCATAAGATCCTAATTTCACAGTTCAGCTAAATGTAAAAATTAAACTGTGAAACTAGTCCTAATGAAATAACAGGTGTTTAGACATTTTAGCTGTCCAATTTTTTTAAACAGTGTTCACAGATTTGAGTTTTCTGCTATTTAGGATTAGTTTTCTTGATTCTTCACTTACTTTTTGTGCTTTTTTTGCTTCTTTGTGCTTTTTGCTTTCACATCTTTCACTACATTCAGCTCATTTTGACAGTTTAGCTTAGTTTCAGCTTACTTCAGCTATTCAACAACTTCAGCAATTCGTTTCTGAATTCGGCTTATGCTACTCATTTCACAGTTCAACTAAATATAAAAATTAAACTGTTAAACTAGTCCTACTCAAACAACAAGTGTTTACACCTTTTTGCTTCCAGATTTTTAAATAATGTTCAGATTTCAGTTTTCTGCTGTTTAGGATTGATTTGTCCGGTCTTCACTTTTTGTGCTTTATTTACATTTTGGTGCTTTTTGCTTCTAAATCTTTCAAAACATTCAGCTCATTTTAACAGTTTTGCTTAGTTTCAGCTTCAGCAATTAGTTTCTGAATTCAGCATATGATGCTAATTTCACAGTTCAGCTAAATGTAAAAATTAAACTGTTGAACTAGTCCTACTAAAATAACAGGTGCTAAAGACATTTTACCTGTCCAATTCTTTTAGACAGTGTTCACAGATTTGAGTTTTCTGCTATTTAGAATTAGTTTTTTTGATTCTTCACTTACTTTTTGTGCTTTTTTTTTTTTGCTTCTTTGTGCTTTTTGCTTTCACATCTTTCACTACGTTCAGCTCATTTAACAGTTTAGCTTAGTTTCAGCTTACTTCAGCTATTCAACAACTTCAGCAATCCGTTTCTGAATTCGGCTTATGCTACTCATTTCACAGTTCAACTAAAAATTAAACTGTTAAACTAGTCCTACTCAAACAACAAGTGTTTACACCTTTTTGCTGTCCAGATTTTTAAATAATGTTCAGATTTCAGTTTTCTGCTGTTTAGGATTGATTTGTCCGGTCTTCACTTTTTGTGCTTTATTTACATTTTGGTGCTTTTTGCTTCTAAATCTTTCAAAACATTCAGCTCATTTTAACAGTTTTGCTTAGTTTCAGCTTCAGCAATTAGTTTCTGAATTCAGCATTTGATGCTAATTTCACAGTTCAGCTAAATGTAAAAATTAAACTGTTGAACTAGTCCTACTAAAATAACAGGTGTTTAGACATTTTACCTGTCCAATTTTTTTAGACAGTGTTCACAGATTTGAGTTTTCTGCTATTTAGAATTAGTTTTCTTGATTCTTCACTTACTTTTTGTGCTTTTTTGCTTCTTTATGCTTTTTGCTTTCACATCTTTCACTACATTCAGCTCATTTAACAGTTTAGCTTAGTTTCAGCTTACTTCAGCTATTCAACAACTTCAGCAATCAGTTACCAAATTTAGCATATACTGCTAATTTCACAGTTCAGCTAAATGTAAAAATTAAACTGTTAAACTAGTCCTACTGAAATAACAGGTGTTTACACATTTTAGCTGTCCAATTTGTTTAAACAGTGTTCACAGATTTGAGTTTTCTGCTATTTAGGATTAGTTTTCTTGATTCTTCACTTACTTTTTGTGCTTTTTTGCTTCTTTGTGCTTTTTGCTTTCACATCTTTCACTACATTCAGCTCATTTAACAGTTTAGCTTAGTTTCAGCTTACTTCAGCTATTCAACAACTTCAGCAATCAGTTAGCAAATTTAGCATATACTGCTAATTTCACAGTTCAGCTAAATGTAAAGATTAAACTGTTAAACTTGTCCAACTGATATAACAGGTGTTTAGACATTTAAGCTGTCCAGATTTTTATACAATGTTCACAGATTAAAGTTTTTTTTTTTTTTTTTTTGCTATTTAGCATTATTTTTCTCTATTCTTCACTTACTTTTTGTGCTTTATTTGCTTGTTGGTGCTTTTTGCTTCTACATCTTTCAAGACATTCAGCTCATTTGGACAGTTTTGCTTTGTTTCAGCTTCAGTTAAGCTGTTTAGCAGCTTCAGTTCAGCTGTTCAGCAGCTTCAGCTTACAGTTTCAGCTATCCAGCATTCAAACAGCATTTGTGCAATAAATGCAATTTTTCTAGTTGTTTGAATGCTGTTAAGCATTCAAACTATTGTTTTCCTGTTTCTCTTTATTCTTCTTCTTCTTCTTCTTATTCTGCTTCCGTACACTTTTTGAACCGCTTCTTCTCCTTCAAATTTTGAGCTATTTCAACTATTTTATACCAAAACGTTCAGCTCGTTAAGCTCTTTCCGGCTATTACTTTTGGCATTGATATCTTTAAAATTTTTCGAGTTATTAAGCTTTTTCTGCAAAAATTTTCCCATTGAAATGAATGGGATTGGTCAATTTTCAGCAAATTCCTATCACTTTTTTGACCTAAAACTCTACTGGGTTCCTTTTAACTCAGAGACTTCATTCAAAGTTTAACAAACTCACAAGACTTTCCTGTTTAACACATTCAAGAGGCTTTTTGATATCTTTTACGGTTTTTCTAAAATCGCAGGTAGAAGTTGAGGTACGACTTGAAATTTTCAGAAAAATTCACAAAAGTTATAATGGGGAAAGATAGGAGCAGTGACCCTCCCTTGCTCCATTTCTGGCATTGTAGCAAGAGAACCGTAGGTCCGATTGAAATGAAACACACACTGGCTTACAGCTAACAAAAATACCTTCGTTTTGAGCTATAATCCATGACTGTACTCCAAACATTGTGGTCGTACGGTTAACTTGTTTGAAAAAATTCAAATTTAAAAAAATGTCTCTCCCCACTGTAAACTGAAGATTCCGCACTCTAACTTTTGAACTTCACATCTTCTGTGAACAACTCTTTACTACCCCCAGACCGTTTGGACTACCAAAACAAATTATAACTCAAAAAGTAGGAATTTTTGTCAGCTTTTCAGAATGGGTTTCATTTTCTCTGTAGGTGTTACCGTTCTTTAGCTACAAGCCTCAGAAGGAGGAGAGACCAAGATTCTGTCTCATTGAAACCCATGTTAAAGGAAGAGAGATTTTCTCCTGAGATCGGCTTCACACAGCTAAAAGTTTCTCGTCATAGCTTCTAGATAATTCATGGTAGGCACATACAAATCGGCACAGATGATCATCAAAGTCTTCTGCCACTCACGCTTTTTGAATTTTTCAAATCGGTGCAGTACTTTT